>NW_028296809.1:0-34525 GCF_055471065.1 Atractosteus spatula | reverse complement strand
TGTTTTTCAGCAGAAATAAACACGTTTTGGCAACTTTGGTCACCCCCATGTAAGTTATAGGGCAGGAACAGCACAGTTTTCAAAACGTGTTTTTCAGACGGAAATAAACGCTTTTTCTCAGCCCTTGGAATCGCAGTGTAACTGCCTGGCTCAGAAGAGCACACTGAGTCAGCCCTTAACCCCAGTGATCAGAAATTGTCAAAACGTGTTTTTCAGCAGAAATAAACACGTTTTGGCAACTTTGGTCACCCCCATGTAACTTATAGGGCAGGAACAGCAAACTTTTCAAAACGTGTTTTTCAGCCCGAAATAAACGCTTTTTCTCAGCCCTTAGAATCGCAGTGTAACTGCCTGGCTCAGAAGAGCACACTGAGTCAGCCCTTAACCCCAGTGTGCAGAAATTGTCAAAACGTGTTTTTCAGCAGAAATAAACACGTTTTGGCAACTTTGGTCACCCCCATGTAACTTATAGGGCAGGAACAGCACACTTTTCAAAACGTGTTTTTCAGCCCGAAATAAACGCTTTTTCTCAACCCTTAGAATCGCAGTGTAACTGCCTGGCTCAGAAGAGCACACTGAGTCAGCCCTTAACCCCAGTGTGCAGAAATTGTCAAAACGTGTTTTTCAGCAGAAATAAACACGTTTTGGCAACTTTGGTCACCCCCATGTAACTTATAGGGCAGGAACAGCACAGTTTTCAAAACGTGTTTTTCAGCCCGAAATAAACGCTTTTTCTCAGCCCTTGGAATCGCAGTGTAACTGCCTGGCTCAGAAGAGCACACTGAATCAGCCGTTAACCCCAGTGATATGAAATTGTCAAAACGTGTTTTTCAGCAGAAATAAACACGTTTTGGCAACTTTGGTCACCCCCATGTAAGTTATAGGGCTGGAACAGCACAGTTTTCAAAACGTGTTTTTCAGACCGAAATAAACGCTTTTTCTCAGCCCTTGGAATCGCAGTGTAACTGCCTGGCTCAGAAGAGTACACTGAGTCAGCCCTTAACCCCAGTGATCAGAAATTGTCAAAACGTGTTTTTCAGCAGAAATAAACACGTTTTGGCAACTTTGGTCACCCCCATTTAACTTATAGGGCAGGAACAGCACAGTTTTCAAAACGTTTTTTTCAGCTCGAAATAAACGCGTTTTCTCAGCCCTTAGAATCGCAGTGTAACTGCCTGGCTCAGAAGAGCACACTGAGTCAGCCCTTAACCCCAGTGTGCAGAAATTGTCAAAACGAGTTTTTCAGCAGAAATAAACACGTTTTGGCAACTTTGGTCACCCCCATTTAAGTTATAGGGCAGGAACAGCACAGTTTTCAAAACGTGTTTTTCAGCCCGAAATAAACGCTTTTTCTCAGCCCTTGGAATCGCAATGTATCTTCCTGGCTCAGAAGAGCACACTGAGTCAGCCCTTAACCCCAGTGTGCAGAAATTGTCAAAACATGTTTTTCAGCAGAAATAAACACGTTTTGGCAACTTTGGTCACCACCATGTAACTTATAGGGCAGGAACAGCACAGTTTTCAAAACGTGTTTTTCAGCCCGACATAAACGCTTTTTCTCAGCCCTTGGAATCGCAGTGTAACTGCCTGGCTCAGAAGAGCACACTGAGTCAGCCCTTAACCCCAGTGTGCAGAAATTGTCAAAACGTGTTTTTCAGCAGAAATAAACACGTTTCGGCAACTTGGGTCACCCCCTGTAAGTTATACGGCAGGAACAGCACAGTTTTCAAAACGTGTTTTTCAGCCTGAAATAAACGCGTTTTCTCAGCCTTTGGAATCGCAGTGTAACTGCCTGGCTCAGAAGAGCACACTGAGTCAGCCCTTAACCCCAGTGATCAGAAATTGTCAAAACGTGTTTTTCAGCAGAAATAAACACGTTTTGGCAACTTTGGTCACCCCCATGTAAGTTATAGGGCAGGAACAGCACAGTTTTCAAAACGTGTTTTTCACCCGAAATAAAAGCTTTTTCTCAGCCCTTGGAATCGCAGTGTAACTGCCTGGCTCAGAAGAGCACACTGAATCAGCCCTTAACCCCAGTGATCAGAAATTGTCAAAACGTGTTTTTCAGCAGAAATAAAAACGTTTTGGCAACTTTGGTCACCCCCATGTAACTTATAGGGCAGGAACAGCACAGTTTTCAAAACGTGTTTTTAAGCCCGAAATAAACGCGTTTTCTCAGCCCTTAGAATCGCAGTGTAACTGCCTTTCTCAGAAGAGCACACTGAGTCAGCCCTTAACCCCAGTGTGCAGAAATTGTCAAAACGTGTTTTTCAGCAGAAATAAACAGGTTTTGGCAACTTTGGTCACCCCCATGTAAGTTATAGGGCAGGAACAGCACAGTTTTCAAAACGTGTTTTTCACCCGAAATAAAAGCTTTTTCTCAGCCCTTGGAATCGCAGTGTAACTGCCTGGCTCAGAAGAGCCCACCGAATCAGCCCTTAACCCCAGTGATCAGAAATTGTCAAAACGTGTTTTTCAGCAGAAATAAACACGTTTTGGCAACTTTGGTCACCCCCATGTAACTTATAGGGCAGGAACAGCACACTTTTCAAAACGTGTTTTTCAGCCCGACATAAACGCTTTTTCTCACCCCTTAGAATCGCAGTGTAACTGCCTGGCTCAGAAGAGCACACTGAGTCAGCCCTTAACCCCAGTGTGCAGAAATTGTCAAAACGTGTTTTTCAGCAGAAATAAACACGTTTTGGCAACTTTGGTCACCCCCATGTAACTTATAGGGCAGGAACAGCACAATTTTCAAAACGTGTTTTTCAGCCCGAAATAAACGCTTTTTTCTCAGCCCTTGGAATCGCAGTGTAACTGCCTGGCTCAGAAGAGCCCACTGAATCAGCCCTTAACCCCAGTGATCAGAAATATTCAATACGTGTTTTTCAGCAGAAATAAACACGTTTTGGCAACTTTGGTCACCCCCATGTAAGTTAAAGGGCAGGAACAGCACAGTTTTCAAAACGTGTTTTTCAGCCCGAAATAAACGCTTTTTCTCAGCCCTTGGAATCGCAGTGTAACTGCCTGGCTCAGAAGAGCACACTGAGTCAGCCCTTAACCCCAGTGTGCAGAAATTGTCAAAACGTGTTTTTCAGCAGAAATAAACACGTTTTGGCAACTTTGGTCACCCCCATGTAACTTATAGGGCAGGAACAGCACAGTTTTCAAAACGTGTTTTTCAGCCCGGAATAAACGCTTTTTCTCAGCCCTTGGAATCGCAGTGTAACTGCCTGGCTCAGAAGAGCACACTGAGTCAGCCCTTAACCCCAGTGTGCAGAAATTGTCAAAACGAGTTTTTCAGCAGAAATAAACACGTTTTGGCAACTTTGGTCACCCCCATTTAAGTTATAGGGCAGGAACAGCACAGTTTTCAAAACGTGTTTTTCAGCCCGAAATAAACGCGTTTTCTCAGCCCTTGGAATCGCAGTGTAACTGCCTGCCTCAGAAGAGCCCACCGAATCAGCCCTTAACCCCAGTGATCAGAAATTGTCAAAACGTGTTTTTCAGCAGAAATAAACACGTTTTGGCAACTTTGGTCACCCCCATGTAACTTATAGGGCAGGAACAGCACACTTTTCAAAACGTGTTTTTCAGCCCGAAATAAACGCTTTTTCTCAACCCTTAGAATCGCAGTGTAACTGCCTGGCTCAGAAGAGCACACTGAGTCAGCCCTTAACCCCAGTGTGCAGAAATTGTCAAAACGTGTTTTTCAGCAGAAATAAACACGTTTTGGCAACTTTGGTCACCCCCATGTAACTTATAGGGCAGGAACAGCACAGTTTTCAAAACGTGTTTTTCAGCCCGAAATAAACGCTTTTTCTCAGCCCTTGGAATCGCAGTGTAACTGCCTGGCTCAGAAGAGCACACTGAATCAGCCGTTAACCCCAGTGATATGAAATTGTCAAAACGTGTTTTTCAGCAGAAATAAACACGTTTTGGCAACTTTGGTCACCCCCATGTAAGTTATAGGGCTGGAACAGCACAGTTTTCAAAACGTGTTTTTCAGACCGAAATAAACGCTTTTTCTCAGCCCTTGGAATCGCAGTGTAACTGCCTGGCTCAGAAGAGTACACTGAGTCAGCCCTTAACCCCAGTGATCAGAAATTGTCAAAACGTGTTTTTCAGCAGAAATAAACACGTTTTGGCAACTTTGGTCACCCCCATTTAACTTATAGGGCAGGAACAGCACAGTTTTCAAAACGTTTTTTTCAGCCCGAAATAAACGCGTTTTCTCAGCCCTTAGAATCGCAGTGTAACTGCCTGGCTCAGAAGAGCACACTGAGTCAGCCCTTAACCCCAGTGTGCAGAAATTGTCAAAACGAGTTTTTCAGCAGAAATAAACACGTTTTGGCAACTTTGGTCACCCCCATTTAAGTTATAGGGCAGGAACAGCACAGTTTTCAAAACGTGTTTTTCAGCCCGAAATAAACGCTTTTTCTCAGCCCTTGGAATCGCAATGTATCTTCCTGGCTCAGAAGAGCACACTGAGTCAGCCCTTAACCCCAGTGTGCAGAAATTGTCAAAACATGTTTTTCAGCAGAAATAAACACGTTTTGGCAACTTTGGTCACCACCATGTAACTTATAGGGCAGGAACAGCACAGTTTTCAAAACGTGTTTTTCAGCCCGACATAAACGCTTTTTCTCAGCCCTTGGAATCGCAGTGTAACTGCCTGGCTCAGAAGAGCACACTGAGTCAGCCCTTAACCCCAGTGTGCAGAAATTGTCAAAACGTGTTTTTCAGCAGAAATAAACACGTTTCGGCAACTTGGGTCACCCCCTGTAAGTTATACGGCAGGAACAGCACAGTTTTCAAAACGTGTTTTTCAGCCTGAAATAAACGCGTTTTCTCAGCCTTTGGAATCGCAGTGTAACTGCCTGGCTCAGAAGAGCACACTGAGTCAGCCCTTAACCCCAGTGATCAGAAATTGTCAAAACGTGTTTTTCAGCAGAAATAAACACGTTTTGGCAACTTTGGTCACCCCCATGTAAGTTATAGGGCAGGAACAGCACAGTTTTCAAAACGTGTTTTTCACCCGAAATAAAAGCTTTTTCTCAGCCCTTGGAATCGCAGTGTAACTGCCTGGCTCAGAAGAGCACACTGAATCAGCCCATAACCCCAGTGATCAGAAATTGTCAAAACGTGTTTTTCAGCAGAAATAAAAACGTTTTGGCAACTTTGGTCACCCCCATGTAACTTATAGGGCAGGAACAGCACAGTTTTCAAAACGTGTTTTTAAGCCCGAAATAAACGCGTTTTCTCACCCCTTAGAATCGCAGTGTAACTGCCTGGCTCAGAAGAGCACACTGAGTCAGCCCTTAACCCCAGTGTGCAGAAATTGTCAAAACGTGTTTTTCAGCAGAAATAAACACGTTTTGGCAACTTTGGTCACCCCCATGTAACTTATAGGGCAGGAACAGCACAATTTTCAAAACGTGTTTTTCAGCCCGAAATAAACGCTTTTTCTCAGCCCTTGGAATCGCAGTGTAACTGCCTGGCTCAGAAGAGCCCACTGAATCAGCCCTTAACCCCAGTGATCAGAAATATTCAATACGTGTTTTTCAGCAGAAATAAACACGTTTTGGCAACTTTGGTCACCCCCATGTAAGTTAAAGGGCAGGAACAGCACAGTTTTCAAAACGTGTTTTTCAGACCGAAATAAACGCTTTTTCTCAGCCCTTGGAATCGCAGTGTAACTGCCTGGCTCAGAAGAGCACACTGAGTCAGCCCTTAACCCCAGTGATCAGAAATTGTCAAAACGTGTTTTTCAGCAGAAATAAACACGTTTTGGCAACTTTGGTCACCCCCATGTAAGTTATAGGGCAGGAACAGCACAGTTTTCAAAACGTGTTTTTCAGCCCGAAATAAACGCTTTTTCTCAGCCCTTGGAATCGCAGTGTAACTGCCTGGCTCAGAAGAGCACACTGAGTCAGCCCTTAACCCCAGTGTGCAAAAATTGTCAAAACGTGTTTTTCAGCAGAAATAAACACGTTTTGGCAACTTTGGTCGCCCCCATGTAAGTTATAGGGCAGGAACAGCACAGTTTTCAAAACGTGTTTTTCAGCCCGAAATAAACGCTTTTTCTCAGCTTTTGGAATCGCAGTGTAACTGCCTGGCTCAGAAGAGCACACTGAGTCAGCCCTTAACCCCAGTGATCAGAAATTGTCAAAACGTGTTTTTCAGCAGAAATAAACACGTTTTGGCAACTTTGGTCACCCCCATGTAACTTATAGGGCAGGAACAGCACAGTTTTCAAAATTTGTTTTTCAGCCCGAAATAAACGCGTTTTCTCAGCCCTTAGAATCGCAGTGTAACTGCCTGGCTCAGAAGAGCACACTGAATCAGCCCTTAACCTGCCTGGCTCAGAACAGCACACTGAGTCAGCCAACCTCAGTGATCTGAAATTGTCAAAACGTGTTTTTCAGCAGAAATAAACACGTTTTGGCAAGTTTGGTCACCCCCATGTAACTTATAGGGCAGGAACAGCACAGTTTTCAAAACGTGTTTTTCAGCCCGAAATAAACGCTTTTTCTCAGCCCTTGGAATCGCAATGTATCTTCCTGGCTCAGAAGAGCACACTGAGTCAGCCCTTAACCCCAGTGTGCAGAAATTGTCAAAACGTGTTTTTCAGCAGAAATAAACACGTTTTGGCAACTTTGGTCACCACCATGTAACTTATAGGGCAGGAACAGCACAGTTTTCAAAACGTGTTTTTCAGCCCGACATAAACGCTTTTTCTCAGCCCTTGGAATCGCAGTGTAACTGCCTGGCTCAGAAGAGCACATTGAGTCAGCCCTTAACCCCAGTGTGCAGAAATTGTCAAAACGTGTTTTTCAGCAGAAATAAACACGTTTCGGCAACTTGGGTCACCCCCTGTAAGTTATACGGCAGGAACAGCACAGTTTTCAAAACGTGTTTTTCAGCCTGAAATAAAAGCGTTTTCTCAGCCTTTGGAATCGCAGTGTAACTGCCTGGCTCAGAAGAGCACACTGAGTCAGCCCGTAACCCCAGTGATCAGAAATTGTCAAAACGTGTTTTTCAGCAGAAATAAACACGTTTTGGCAACTTTGGTCACCCCCATGTAACTTATAGGGCAGGAACAGCACAGTTTTCAAAACGTGTTTTTCAGCCCGAAATAAACGTGTTTTCTCAGCCCTTAGAATCACAGTGTAACTGCCTTTCTCAGAAGAGCACACTGAGTCAGCCCTTAACCCCAGTGTGCAGAAATTGTCAAAACGTGTTTTTCAGCAGAAATAAACAGGTTTTGGCAACTTTGGTCACCCCCATGTAAGTTATAGGGCCGGAACAGCACAGTTTTCAAAACGTGTTTTTCACCCGAAATAAAAGCTTTTTCTCAGCCCTTGGAATCGCAGTGTAACTGCCTGGCTCAGAAGAGCCCACCGAATCAGCCCTTAACCCCAGTGATCAGAAATTGTCAAAACGTGTTTTTCAGCAGAAATAAACACGTTTTGGCAACTTTGGTCACCCCCATGTAACTTATAGGGCAGGAACAGCACACTTTTCAAAACGTGTTTTTCAGCCCGACATAAACGCTTTTTCTCACCCCTTAGAATCGCAGTGTAACTGCCTGGCTCAGAAGAGCACACTGAGTCAGCCCTTAACCCCAGTGTGCAGAAATTGTCAAAACGTGTTTTTCAGCAGAAATAAACACGTTTTGGCAACTTTGGTCACCCCCATGTAACTTATAGGGCAGGAATAGCACAGTTTTCAAAACGTGTTTTTCAGCCCGAAATAAACGCTTTTTCTCAGCCCTTGGAATCGCAGTGTAACTGCCTGGCTCAGAAGAGCCCACTGAATCAGCCCTTAACCCCAGTGATCAGAAATTGTCAATACGTGTTTTTCAGCAGAAATAAACACGTTTTGGCAACTTTGGTCACCCCCATGTAAGTTAAAGGGCAGGAACAGCACAGTTTTCAAAACGTGTTTTTCAGACCAAAATAAACGCTTTTTCTCAGCCCTTGGAATCGCAGTGTAACTGCCTGGCTCAGAAGAGCACACTGAATCAGCCCTTAACCCCAGTGATCAGAAATTGTCAAAACGTGTTTTTCAGCAGAAATAAACACGTTTTGGCAACTTTGGTCACCCCCATGTAAGTTATAGGGCAGGAACAGCACAGTTTTCAAAACGTGTTTTTCAGCCCGAAATAAACGCTTTTTCTCAGCCCTTGGAATCGCAGTGTAACTGCCTGGCTCAGAAGAGCACACTGAGTCAGCCCTTAACCCCAGTGTGCAAAAATTGTCAAAACGTGTTTTTCAGCAGAAATAAACACGTTTTGGCAACTTTGGTCACCCCCATGTAAGTTATAGGGCAGGAACAGCACAGTTTTCAAAACGTGTTTTTCAGCCCGAAATAAACGCTTTTTCTCAGCCCTTGGAATCGCAGTGTAACTGCCTGGCTCAGAAGAGCACACTGAGTCAGCCCTTAACCCCAGTGATCAGAAATTGTCAAAACGTGTTTTTCAGCAGAAATAAACACGTTTTGGCAACTTTGGTCACCCCCATGTAAGTTATAGGGCAGGAACAGCACAGTTTTCAAAACGTGTTTTTCAGACGGAAATAAACGCTTTTTCTCAGCCCTTGGAATCGCAGTGTAACTGCCTGGCTCAGAAGAGCACACTGAGTCAGCCCTTAACCCCAGTGATCAGAAATTGTCAAAACGTGTTTTTCAGCAGAAATAAACACGTTTTGGCAACTTTGGTCACCCCCATGTAACTTATAGGGCAGGAACAGCAAACTTTTCAAAACGTGTTTTTCAGCCCGAAATAAACGCTTTTTCTCAGCCCTTAGAATCGCAGTGTAACTGCCTGGCTCAGAAGAGCACACTGAGTCAGCCCTTAACCCCAGTGTGCAGAAATTGTCAAAACGTGTTTTTCAGCAGAAATAAACACGTTTTGGCAACTTTGGTCACCCCCATGTAACTTATAGGGCAGGAACAGCACAGTTTTCAAAACGTGTTTTTCAGCCCGGAATAAACGCTTTTTCTCAGCCCTTGGAATCGCAGTGTAACTGCCTGGCTCAGAAGAGCACACTGAGTCAGCCCTTAACCCCAGTGTGCAGAAATTGTCAAAACGAGTTTTTCAGCAGAAATAAACACGTTTTGGCAACTTTGGTCACCCCCATTTAAGTTATAGGGCAGGAACAGCACAGTTTTCAAAACGTGTTTTTCAGCCCGAAATAAACGCGTTTTCTCAGCCCTTGGAATCGCAGTGTAACTGCCTGCCTCAGAAGAGCCCACCGAATCAGCCCTTAACCCCAGTGATCAGAAATTGTCAAAACGTGTTTTTCAGCAGAAATAAACACGTTTTGGCAACTTTGGTCACCCCCATGTAACTTATAGGGCAGGAACAGCACACTTTTCAAAACGTGTTTTTCAGCCCGAAATAAACGCTTTTTCTCAACCCTTAGAATCGCAGTGTAACTGCCTGGCTCAGAAGAGCACACTGAGTCAGCCCTTAACCCCAGTGTGCAGAAATTGTCAAAACGTGTTTTTCAGCAGAAATAAACACGTTTTGGCAACTTTGGTCACCCCCATGTAACTTATAGGGCAGGAACAGCACAGTTTTCAAAACGTGTTTTTCAGCCCGGAATAAACGCTTTTTCTCAGCCCTTGGAATCGCAATGTATCTTCCTGGCTCAGAAGAGCACACTGAGTCAGCCCTTAACCCCAGTGTGCAGAAATTGTCAAAACATGTTTTTCAGCAGAAATAAACACGTTTTGGCAACTTTGGTCACCACCATGTAACTTATAGGGCAGGAACAGCACAGTTTTCAAAACGTGTTTTTCAGCCCGACATAAACGCTTTTTCTCAGCCCTTGGAATCGCAGTGTAACTGCCTGGCTCAGAAGAGCACACTGAGTCAGCCCTTAACCCCAGTGTGCAGAAATTGTCAAAACGTGTTTTTCAGCAGAAATAAACACGTTTCGGCAACTTGGGTCACCCCCTGTAAGTTATACGGCAGGAACAGCACAGTTTTCAAAACGTGTTTTTCAGCCTGAAATAAACGCGTTTTCTCAGCCTTTGGAATCGCAGTGTAACTGCCTGGCTCAGAAGAGCACACTGAGTCAGCCCTTAACCCCAGTGATCAGAAATTGTCAAAACGTGTTTTTCAGCAGAAATAAACACGTTTTGGCAACTTTGGTCACCCCCATGTAAGTTATAGGGCAGGAACAGCACAGTTTTCAAAACGTGTTTTTCACCCGAAATAAAAGCTTTTTCTCAGCCCTTGGAATCGCAGTGTAACTGCCTGGCTCAGAAGAGCACACTGAATCAGCCCTTAACCCCAGTGATCAGAAATTGTCAAAACGTGTTTTTCAGCAGAAATAAAAACGTTTTGGCAACTTTGGTCACCCCCATGTAACTTATAGGGCAGGAACAGCACAGTTTTCAAAACGTGTTTTTAAGCCCGAAATAAACGCGTTTTCTCAGCCCTTAGAATCGCAGTGTAACTGCCTTTCTCAGAAGAGCACACTGAGTCAGCCCTTAACCCCAGTGTGCAGAAATTGTCAAAACGTGTTTTTCAGCAGAAATAAACAGGTTTTGGCAACTTTGGTCACCCCCATGTAAGTTATAGGGCAGGAACAGCACAGTTTTCAAAACGTGTTTTTCACCCGAAATAAAAGCTTTTTCTCAGACCTTGGAATCGCAGTGTAACTGCCTGGCTCAGAAGAGCCCACCGAATCAGCCCTTAACCCCAGTGATCAGAAATTGTCAAAACGTGTTTTTCAGCAGAAATAAACACGTTTTGGCAACTTTGGTCACCCCCATGTAACTTATAGGGCAGGAACAGCACACTTTTCAAAACGTGTTTTTCAGCCCGACATAAACGCTTTTTCTCACCCCTTAGAATCGCAGTGTAACTGCCTGGCTCAGAAGAGCACACTGAGTCAGCCCTTAACCCCAGTGTGCAGAAATTGTCAAAACGTGTTTTTCAGCAGAAATAAACACGTTTTGGCAACTTTGGTCACCCCCATGTAACTTATAGGGCAGGAACAGCACAATTTTCAAAACGTGTTTTTCAGCCCGAAATAAACGCTTTTTCTCAGCCCTTGGAATCGCAGTGTAACTGCCTGGCTCAGAAGAGCCCACTGAATCAGCCCTTAACCCCAGTGATCAGAAATATTCAATACGTGTTTTTCAGCAGAAATAAACACGTTTTGGCAACTTTGGTCACCCCCATGTAAGTTAAAGGGCAGGAACAGCACAGTTTTCAAAACGTGTTTTTCAGACCGAAATAAACGCTTTTTCTCAGCCCTTGGAATCGCAGTGTAACTGCCTGGCTCAGAAGAGCACACTGAATCAGCCCTTAACCCCAGTGATCAGAAATTGTCAAAACGTGTTTTTCAGCAGAAATAAACACGTTTTGGCAACTTTGGTCACCCCCATGTAAGTTATAGGGCAGGAACAGCACAGTTTTCAAAACGTGTTTTTCAGCCCGAAATAAACGCTTTTTCTCAGCCCTTGGAATCGCAGTGTAACTGCCTGGCTCAGAAGAGCACACTGAGTCAGCCCTTAACCCCAGTGTGCAAAAATTGTCAAAACGTGTTTTTCAGCAGAAATAAACACGTTTTGGCAACTTTGGTCACCCCCATGTAAGTTATAGGGCAGGAACAGCACAGTTTTCAAAACGTGTTTTTCAGCCCGAAATAAACGCTTTTTCTCAGCTTTTGGAATCGCAGTGTAACTGCCTGGCTCAGAAGAGCACACTGAGTCAGCCCTTAACCCCAGTGATCAGAAATTGTCAAAACGTGTTTTTCAGCAGAAATAAACACGTTTTGGCAACTTTGGTCACCCCCATGTAACTTATAGGGCAGGAACAGCACAGTTTTCAAAATTTGTTTTTCAGCCCGAAATAAACGCGTTTTCTCAGCCCTTACAATCGCAGTGTAACTGCCTGGCTCAGAAGAGCACACTGAATCAGCCCTTAACCTGCCTGGCTCAGAACAGCACACTGAGTCAGCCCTTAACCTCAGTGATCTGAAATTGTCAAAACGTGTTTTTCAGCAGAAATAAACACGTTTTGGCAAGTTTGGTCACCCCCATGTAACTTATAGGGCAGGAACAGCACAGTTTTCAAAACGTGTTTTTCAGCCCGAAATAAACGCTTTTTCTCAGCCCTTGGAATCGCAATGTATCTTCCTGGCTCAGAAGAGCACACTGAGTCAGCCCTTAACCCCAGTGTGCAGAAATTGTCAAAACGTGTTTTTCAGCAGAAATAAACACGTTTTGGCAACTTTGGTCACCACCATGTAACTTATAGGGCAGGAACAGCACAGTTTTCAAAACGTGTTTTTCAGCCCGACATAAACGCTTTTTCTCAGCCCTTGGAATCGCAGTGTAACTGCCTGGCTCAGAAGAGCACATTGAGTCAGCCCTTAACCCCAGTGTGCAGAAATTGTCAAAACGTGTTTTTCAGCAGAAATAAACACGTTTCGGCAACTTGGGTCACCCCCTGTAAGTTATACGGCAGGAACAGCACAGTTTTCAAAACGTGTTTTTCAGCCTGAAATAAAAGCGTTTTCTCAGCCTTTGGAATCGCAGTGTAACTGCCTGGCTCAGAAGAGCACACTGAGTCAGCCCGTAACCCCAGTGATCAGAAATTGTCAAAACGTGTTTTTCAGCAGAAATAAACACGTTTTGGCAACTTTGGTCACCCCCATGTAACTTATAGGGCAGGAACAGCACAGTTTTCAAAACGTGTTTTTCAGCCCGAAATAAACGTGTTTTCTCAGCCCTTAGAATCACAGTGTAACTGCCTTTCTCAGAAGAGCACACTGAGTCAGCCCTTAACCCCAGTGTGCAGAAATTGTCAAAACGTGTTTTTCAGCAGAAATAAACAGGTTTTGGCAACTTTGGTCACCCCCATGTAAATTATAGGGCCGGAACAGCACAGTTTTCAAAACGTGTTTTTCACCCGAAATAAAAGCTTTTTCTCAGCCCTTGGAATCGGAGTGTAACTGCCTGGCTCAGAAGAGCCCACCGAATCAGCCCTTAACCCCAGTGATCAGAAATTGTCAAAACGTGTTTTTCAGCAGAAATAAACACGTTTTGGCAACTTTGGTCACCCCCATGTAACTTATAGGGCAGGAACAGCACACTTTTCAAAACGTGTTTTTCAGCCCGACATAAACGCTTTTTCTCACCCCTTAGAATCGCAGTGTAACTGCCTGGCTCAGAAGAGCACACTGAGTCAGCCCTTAACCCCAGTGTGCAGAAATTGTCAAAACGTGTTTTTCAGCAGAAATAAACACGTTTTGGCAACTTTGGTCACCCCCATGTAACTTATAGGGCAGGAATAGCACAGTTTTCAAAACGTGTTTTTCAGCCCGAAATAAACGCTTTTTCTCAGCCCTTGGAATCGCAGTGTAACTGCCTGGCTCAGAAGAGCCCACTGAATCAGCCCTTAACCCCAGTGATCAGAAATTGTCAATACGTGTTTTTCAGCAGAAATAAACACGTTTTGGCAACTTTGGTCACCCCCATGTAAGTTAAAGGGCAGGAACAGCACAGTTTTCAAAACGTGTTTTTCAGACCAAAATAAACGCTTTTTCTCAGCCCTTGGAATCGCAGTGTAACTGCCTGGCTCAGAAGAGCACACTGAATCAGCCCTTAACCCCAGTGATCAGAAATTGTCAAAACGTGTTTTTCAGCAGAAATAAACACGTTTTGGCAACTTTGGTCACCCCCATGTAAGTTATAGGGCAGGAACAGCACAGTTTTCAAAACGTGTTTTTCAGCCCGAAATAAACGCTTTTTCTCAGCCCTTGGAATCGCAGTGTAACTGCCTGGCTCAGAAGAGCACACTGAGTCAGCCCTTAACCCCAGTGTGCAAAAATTGTCAAAACGTGTTTTTCAGCAGAAATAAACACGTTTTGGCAACTTTGGTCACCCCCATGTAAGTTATAGGGCAGGAACAGCACAGTTTTCAAAACGTGTTTTTCAGCCCGAAATAAACGCTTTTTCTCAGCCCTTGGAATCGCAGTGTAACTGCCTGGCTCAGAAGAGCACACTGAGTCAGCCCTTAACCCCAGTGATCAGAAATTGTCAAAACGTGTTTTTCAGCAGAAATAAACACGTTTTGGCAACTTTGGTCACCCCCATGTAAGTTATAGGGCAGGAACAGCACAGTTGTCAAAACGTGTTTTTCAGACGGAAATAAACGCTTTTTCTCAGCCCTTGGAATCGCAGTGTAACTGCCTGGCTCAGAAGAGCACACTGAGTCAGCCCTTAACCCCAGTGATCAGAAATTGTCAAAACGTGTTTTTCAGCAGAAATAAACACGTTTTGGCAACTTTGGTCACCCCCATGTAACTTATAGGGCAGGAACAGCAAACTTTTCAAAACGTGTTTTTCAGCCCGAAATAAACGCTTTTTCTCAGCCCTTAGAATCGCAGTGTAACTGCCTGGCTCAGAAGAGCACACTGAGTCAGCCCTTAACCCCAGTGTGCAGAAATTGTCAAAACGTGTTTTTCAGCAGAAATAAACACGTTTTGGCAACTTTGGTCACCCCCATGTAACTTATAGGGCAGGAACAGCACAGTTTTCAAAACGTGTTTTTCAGCCCGGAATAAACGCTTTTTCTCAGCCCTTGGAATCGCAGTGTAACTGCCTGGCTCAGAAGAGCACACTGAGTCAGCCCTTAACCCCAGTGTGCAGAAATTGTCAAAACGAGTTTTTCAGCAGAAATAAACACGTTTTGGCAACTTTGGTCACCCCCATTTAAGTTATAGGGCAGGAACAGCACAGTTTTCAAAACGTGTTTTTCAGCCCGAAATAAACGCGTTTTCTCAGCCCTTGGAATCGCAGTGTAACTGCCTGCCTCAGAAGAGCCCACCGAATCAGCCCTTAACCCCAGTGATCAGAAATTGTCAAAACGTGTTTTTCAGCAGAAATAAACACGTTTTGGCAACTTTGGTCACCCCCATGTAACTTATAGGGCAGGAACAGCACACTTTTCAAAACGTGTTTTTCAGCCCGAAATAAACGCTTTTTCTCAACCCTTAGAATCGCAGTGTAACTGCCTGGCTCAGAAGAGCACACTGAGTCAGCCCTTAACCCCAGTGTGCAGAAATTGTCAAAACGTGTTTTTCAGCAGAAATAAACACGTTTTGGCAACTTTGGTCACCCCCATGTAACTTATAGGGCAGGAACAGCACAGTTTTCAAAACGTGTTTTTCAGCCCGGAATAAACGCTTTTTCTCAGCCCTTGGAATCGCAGTGTAACTGCCTGGCTCAGAAGAGCACACTGAATCAGCCGTTAACCCCAGTGATCTGAAATTGTCAAAACGTGTTTTTCAGCAGAAATAAACACGTTTTGGCAACTTTGGTCACCCCCATGTAAGTTATAGGGCTGGAACAGCACAGTTTTCAAAACGTGTTTTTCAGACCGAAATAAACGCTTTTTCTCAGCCCTTGGAATCGCAGTGTAACTGCCTGGCTCAGAAGAGTACACTGAGTCAGCCCTTAACCCCAGTGATCAGAAATTGTCAAAACGTGTTTTTCAGCAGAAATAAACACGTTTTGGCAACTTTGGTCACCCCCATTTAACTTATAGGGCAGGAACAGCACAGTTTTCAAAACGTTTTTTTCAGCCCGAAATAAACGCGTTTTCTCAGCCCTTAGAATCGCAGTGTAACTGCCTGGCTCAGAAGAGCACACTGAGTCAGCCCTTAACCCCAGTGTGCAGAAATTGTCAAAACGAGTTTTTCAGCAGAAATAAACACGTTTTGGCAACTTTGGTCACCCCCATTTAAGTTATAGGGCAGGAACAGCACAGTTTTCAAAACGTGTTTTTCAGCCCGAAATAAAAGCGTTTTCTCAGCCCTTGGAATCGCAGTGTAACTGCCTGCCTCAGAAGAGCCCACCGAATCAACCCTTAACCCCAGTGATCAGAAATTGTCAAAACGTGTTTTTCAGCAGAAATAAACACGTTTTGGCAACTTTGGTCACCCCCATGTAACTTATAGGGCAGGAACAGCACACTTTTCAAAACGTGTTTTTCAGCCCGAAATAAACGCTTTTTCTCAGCCCTTAGAATCGCAGTGTAACTGCCTGGCTCAGAAGAGCACACTGAGTCAGCCCTTAACCTCAGTTATCAGAAATTGTCAAAACGTATTTTTCAGCAGAAATAAACACGTTTTGGCAACTTTGGTCACCCCCATGTAACTTATAGGGCAGGAACAGCACAGTTTTCAAAACGTGTTTTTCAGCCCGAAATAAACGCTTTTTCTCAGCCCTTGGAATCGCAGTGTAACTGCCTGGCTCAGAAGAGCCCACTGAATCAGCCCTTAACCCCAGTGATCAGAAATTGTCAATACGTGTTTTTCAGCAGAAATAAACACGTTTTGGCAACTTTGGTCACCCCCATGTAAGTTAAAGGGCAGGAACAGCACAGTTTTCAAAACGTGTTTTTCAGACCGAAATAAACGCTTTTTCTCAGCCCTTGGAATCGCAGTGTAACTGCCTGGCTCAGAAGAGCACACTGAATCAGCCCTTAACCCCAGTGATCAGAAATTGTCAAAACGTGTTTTTCAGCAGAAATAAACACGTTTTGGCAACTTTGGTCACCCCCATGTAAGTTATAGGGCAGGAACAGCACAGTTTTCAAAACGTGTTTTTCAGCCCGAAATAAACGCTTTTTCTCAGCCCTTGGAATCGCAGTGTAACTGCCTGGCTCAGAAGAGCACACTGAGTCAGCCCTTAACCCCAGTGTGCAAAAATTGTCAAAACGTGTTTTTCAGCAGAAATAAACACGTTTTGGCAACTTTGGTCACCCCCATGTAAGTTATAGGGCAGGAACAGCACAGTTTTCAAAACGTGTTTTTCAGCCCGAAATAAACGCTTTTTCTCAGCCCTTGGAATCGCAGTGTAACTGCCTGGCTCAGAAGAGCACACTGAGTCAGCCCTTAACCCCAGTGATCAGAAATTGTCAAAACGTGTTTTTCAGCAGAAATAAACACGTTTTGGCAACTTTGGTCACCCCCATGTAAGTTATAGGGCAGGAACAGCACAGTTTTCAAAACGTGTTTTTCAGACCGAAATAAACGCTTTTTCTCAGCCCTTGGAATCGCAGTATAACTGCCTGGCTCAGAAGAGCACACTGAGTCAGCCCTTAACCCCAGTGATCAGAAATTGTCAAAACGTGTTTTTCAGCAGAAATAAACACGTTTTGGCAACTTTGGTCACCCCCATGTAACTCATAGGGCAGGAACAGCAAACTTTTCAAAACGTGTTTTTCAGCCCGAAATAAACGCTTTTTCTCAGCCCTTAGAATCGCAGTGTAACTGCCTGGCTCAGAAGAGCACACTGAGTCAGCCCTTAACCCCAGTGTGCAGAAATTGTCAAAACGTGTTTTTCAGCAGAAATAAACACGTTTTGGCAACTTTGGTCACCCCCATGTAAGTTAAAGGGCAGGAACAGCACAGTTTTCAAAACGTGTTTTTCAGACCGAAATAAACGCTTTTTCTCAGCCCTTGGAATCGCAGTGTAACTGCCTGGCTCAGAAGAGCACACTGAGTCAGCCCTTAACCCCAGTGTGCAGAAATTGTCAAAACGTGTTTTTCAGCAGAAATAAACACGTTTTGGCAACTTTGGTCACCCCCATGTAACTTATAGGGCAGGAACAGCACAGTTTTCAAAACGTGTTTTTCAGCCCGGAATAAACGCTTTTTCTCAGCCCTTGGAATCGCAGTGTAACTGCCTGGCTCAGAAGAGCACACTGAGTCAGCCCTTAACCCCAGTGTGCAGAAATTGTCAAAACGAGTTTTTCAGCAGAAATAAACACGTTTTGGCAACTTTGGTCACCCCCATTTAAGTTATAGGGCAGGAACAGCACAGTTTTCAAAACGTGTTTTTCAGCCCGAAATAAACGCGTTTTCTCAGCCCTTGGAATCGCAGTGTAACTGCCTGCCTCAGAAGAGCCCACCGAATCAGCCCTTAACCCCAGTGATCAGAAATTGTCAAAACGTGTTTTTCAGCAGAAATAAACACGTTTTGGCAACTTTGGTCACCCCCATGTAACTTATAGGGCAGGAACAGCACACTTTTCAAAACGTGTTTTTCAGCCCGAAATAAACGCTTTTTCTCAACCCTTAGAATCGCAGTGTAACTGCCTGGCTCAGAAGAGCACACTGAGTCAGCCCTTAACCCCAGTGATCTGAAATTGTCAAAACGTGTTTTTCAGCAGAAATAAACACGTTTTGGCAACTTTGGTCACCCCCATTTAACTTATAGGGCAGGAACAGCACAGTTTTCAAAACGTTTTTTTCAGCCCGAAATAAACGCGTTTTCTCAGCCCTTAGAATCGCAGTGTAACTGCCTGGCTCAGAAGAGCACACTGAGTCAGCCCTTAACCCCAGTGTGCAGAAATTGTCAAAACGAGTTTTTCAGCAGAAATAAACACGTTTTGGCAACTTTGTTCACCCCCATTTAAGTTATAGGGCAGGAACAGCACAGTTTTCAAAACGTGTTTTTCAGCCCGAAATAAAAGCGTTTTCTCAGCCCTTGGAATCGCAGTGTAACTGCCTGCCTCAGAAGAGCCCACCGAATCAACCCTTAACCCCAGTGATCAGAAATTGTCAAAACGTGTTTTTCAGCAGAAATAAACACGTTTTGGCAACTTTGGTCACCCCCATGTAACTTATAGGGCAGGAACAGCACACTTTTCAAAACGTGTTTTTCAGCCCGAAATAAACGCTTTTTCTCAGCCCTTAGAATCGCAGTGTAACTGCCTGGCTCAGAAGAGCACACTGAGTCAGCCCTTAACCTCAGTTATCAGAAATTGTCAAAACGTATTTTTCAGCAGAAATAAACACGTTTTGGCAACTTTGGTCACCCCCATGTAACTTATAGGGCAGGAACAGCACAGTTTTCAAAACGTGTTTTTCAGCCCGAAATAAACGCGTTTTCTCAGCCCTTAGAATCGCAGTGTAACTGCCTGGCTCAGAAGAGCACACTGAATCAGCCCTTAACCTGCCTGGCTCAGAACAGCACACTGAGTCAGCCCTTAACCTCAGTGATCTGAAATTGTCAAAACGTGTTTTTCAGCAGAAATAAACACGTTTTGGCAAGTTTGGTCACCCCCATGTAACTTATAGGGCAGGAACAGCACAGTTTTCAAAACGTGTTTTTCAGCCCGAAATAAACGCTTTTTCTCAGCCCTTGGAATCGCAATGTATCTTCCTGGCTCAGAAGAGCACACTGAGTCAGCCCTTAACCCCAGTGTGCAGAAATTGTCAAAACGTGTTTTTCAGCAGAAATAAACACGTTTTGGCAACTTTGGTCACCACCATGTAACTTATAGGGCAGGAACAGCACAGTTTTCAAAACGTGTTTTTCAGCCCGACATAAACGCTTTTTCTCAGCCCTTGGAATCGCAGTGTAACTGCCTGGCTCAGAAGAGCACATTGAGTCAGCCCTTAACCCCAGTGTGCAGAAATTGTCAAAACGTGTTTTTCAGCAGAAATAAACACGTTTTGGCAACTTTGGTCACCCCCATTTAACTTATAGGGCAGGAACAGCACACTTTTCAAAACGTGTTTTTCAGCCCGAAATAAACGCGTTTTCTCAGCTCTTAGAATCGCAGTGTAACTGCCTGGCTCAGAAGAGCACACTGAGTCAGCCCTTATCCCCAGTGTGCAGAAATTGTCAAAACGTGTTTTTCAGCAGAAATAAACACGTTTTGGCAACTTTGGTCACCCCCATGTAAGTTATAGGGCAGGAACAGCACAGTTTTCAAAACGTGTTTTTCAGACCGAAATAAACGCTTTTTCTCAGCCCTTGGAATCGCAGTGTAACTGCCTGGCTCAGAAGAGCACACTGAGTCAGCCCTTAACCCCAGTGTGCAGAAATTGTCAAAACGAGTTTTTCAGCAGAAATAAACACGTTTTGGCAACTTTGGTCACCCCCATTTAAGTTATAGGGCAGGAACAGCACAGTTTTCAAAACGTGTTTTTCAGCCCGAAATAAACGCGTTTTCTCAGCCCTTGGAATCGCAGTGTAACTGCCTGCCTCAGAAGAGCCCACCGAATCAGCCCTTAACCCCAGTGATCAGAAATTGTCAAAACGTGTTTTTCAGCAGAAATAAACACGTTTTGGCAACTTTGGTCACCCCCATGTAACTTATAGGGCAGGAACAGCACACTTTTCAAAACGTGTTTTTCAGCCCGAAATAAACGCTTTTTCTCAGCCCTTGGAATCGCAGTGTAACTGCCTGGCTCAGAAAAGCACACTGAATCAGCCCTTAACCCCAGTGATCAGAAATTGTCAAAACGTGTTTTTCAGCAGAAATAAACACGTTTTGGCAACTTTGGTCACCCCCATGTAAGATATAGGGCAGGAACAGCACAGTTTTCAAAACGTGTTTTTCAGCCCGAAATAAACGCTTTTTCTCAGCCCTTGGAATCGCAGTGTAACTGCCTGGCTCAGAAGAGCACACTGAGTCAGCCCTTAACCCCAGTGATCAGAAATTGTCAAAACGTGTTTTTCAGCAGAAATAAACACGTTTTGGCAACTTTGGTCACCCCCATTTAAGTTATAGGGCAGGAACAGCACAGTTTTCAAAACGTGTTTTTCAGACCGAAATAAACGCTTTTTCTCAGCCCTTGGAATCGCAGTGTAACTGCCTGGCTCAGAAGAGCACACTGAATCAGCCCTTAACCCCAGTGATCAGAAATTATCAAAACGTGTTTTTCAGCAGAAATAAACACGTTTTGGCAACTTTGGTCACCCCCATGTAAGTTATAGGGCAGGAACAGCACAGTTTTCAAAACGTGTTTTTCAGCCCGAAATAAACGCTTTTTCTCAGCCCTTGGAATCGCAGTGTAACTGCCTGGCTCAGAAGAGCACACTGAGTCAGCCCTTAACCCCAGTGATCAGAAATTGTCAAAACGTGTTTTTCAGCAGAAATAAACACGTTTTGGCAACTTTGGTCACCCCCATGTAACTTATAGGGCAGGAACAGCAAACTTTTCAAAACGTGCTTTTCAGCCCAAAATAAACGCATTTTCTCAGACCTTAGAATCGCAGTGTAACTGCCTGGCTCAGAAGAGCACACTGAGTCAGCCCTTAACCCCAGTGTGCAGAAATTGTCAAAACGTGTTTTTCAGCAGAAATAAACACGTTTTGGCAACTTTGGTCACCCCCATGTAAGTTATAGGGCAGGAACAGCACAGTTTTCAAAACGTGTTTTTCAGACCGAAATAAACGCTTTTTCTCAGCCCTTGGAATCGCAGTGTAACTGCCTGGCTCAGAAAAGCACACTGAGTCAGCCCTTAACCCCAGTGTGCAGAAATTGTCAAAACGAGTTTTTCAGCAGAAATAAACACGTTTTGGCAACTTTGGTCACCCCCATTTAAGTTATAGGGCAGGAACAGCACAGTTTTCAAAACGTGTTTTTCAGCCCGAAATAAACGCGTTTTCTCAGCCCTTGGAATCGCAGTGTAACTGCCTGCCTCAGAAGAGCCCACCGAATCAGCACTTAACCCCAGTGATCAGAAATTGTCAAAACGTGTTTTTCAGCAGAAATAAACACGTTTTGGCAACTTTGGTCACCCCCATGTAACTTATAGGGCAGGAACAGCACACTTTTCAAAACGTGTTTTTCAGCCCCAAATAATCGCTTTTTCTCACCCCTTGGAATCGCAGTGTAACTGCCTGGCTCAGAAGAGCACACTGAGTCAGCCCTTAACCTCAGTTATCAGAAATTGTCAAAACGTATTTTTCAGCAGAAATAAACACGTTTTGGCAACTTTGGTCACCCCCATGTAAGTTATAGGGCAGGAACAGCACAGTTTTCAAAACGTGTTTTTCAGACCGAAATAAACGCTTTTTCTCAGCCTTTGGAATCGCAGTGTAACTGCCTGGCTCAGAAGAGTACACTGAGTCAGCCCTTAACCCCAGTGATCAGAAATTGTCAAAACGTGTTTTTCAGCAGAAATAAACACGTTTTGGCAACTTTGGTCACCCCCATTTAACTTATAGGGCAGGAACAGCACACTTTTCAAAACGTGTTTTTCAGCCCGAAATAAACGCGTTTTCTCAGCCCTTAGAATCGCAGTATATCTGCCTGGCTCAGAAGAGCACACTGAGTCAGCCCTTAACCCCAGTGATCAGAAATTGTCAAAACGAGTTTTTCAGCAGAAATAAACACGTTTTGGCAACTTTGGTCACCCCCATTTAACTTATAGGGCAGGAACAGCACACTTTTCAAAACGTGTTTTTCAGCCCGAAATAAACGCGTTTTCTCAGCCCTTAGAATCGCAGTATATCTGCCTGGCTCAGAAGAGCACACTGAGTCAGCCCTTAACCCCAGTGTGCAGAAATTGTCAAAACGAGTTTTTCAGCAGAAATAAACACGTTTTGGCAACTTTGGTCACCCCCATGTAACTTATAGGGCAGGAACAGCAAACTTTTCAAAACGTGTTTTTCAGCCCGAAATAAACGCTTTTTCTCAGCCCTTAGAATCGCAGTGTAACTGCCTGGCTCAGAAGAGCACACTGAGTCAGCCCTTAACCCCAGTGTGCAGAAATTGTCAAAACGTGTTTTTCAGCAGAAATAAACACGTTTTGGCAACATTGGTCACCCCCATGTAACTTATAGGGCAGGAACAGCACAGTTTTCAAAACGTGTTTTTCAGCCCGGAATAAACGCTTTTTCTCAGCCCTTGGAATCGCAGTGTAACTGCCTGGCTCAGAAGAGCACACTGAGTCAGCCCTTAACCCCAGTGTGCAGAAATTGTCAAAACGAGTTTTTCAGCAGAAATAAACACGTTTTGGCAACTTTGGTCACCCCCATTTAAGTTATAGGGCAGGAACAGCACAGTTTTCAAAACGTGTTTTTCAGCCCGAAATAAACGCGTTTTCTCAGCCCTTGGAATCGCAGTGTAACTGCCTGCCTCAGAAGAGCCCACCGAATCAGCCCTTAACCCCAGTGATCAGAAATTGTCAAAACGTGTTTTTCAGCAGAAATAAACACGTTTTGGCAACTTTGGTCACCCCCATGTAACTTATAGGGCAGGAACAGCACACTTTTCAAAACGTGTTTTTCAGCCCGAAATAAACGCTTTTTCTCAGCCCTTGGAATCGCAGTGTAACTGCCTGGCTCAGAAAAGCACACTGAGTCAGCCCTTAACCCCAGTGTGCAGAAATTGTCAAAACGTGTTTTTCAGCAGAAATAAACACGTTTTGGCAACTTTGGTCACCCCCATGTAAGTTATAGGGCAGGAACAGCACAGTTTTCAAAACGTGTTTTTCAGACCGAAATAAACGCTTTTTCTCAGCCCTTGGAATCGCAGTGTAACTGCCTGGCTCAGAAGAGCACACTGAGTCAGCCCTTAACCCCAGTGATCAGAAATTGTCAAAACTTGTTTTTCAGCAGAAATAAACACGTTTTGGCAACTTTGGTCACCCCCATGTAACTTATAGGGCAGGAACAGCAAACTTTTCAAAACGTGTTTTTCAGCCCGAAATAAACGCTTTTTCTCAGCCCTTAGAATCGCAGTGTAACTGCCTGGCTCAGAAGAGCACACTGAGTCAGCCCTTAACCCCAGTGTGCAGAAATTGTCAAAACGTGTTTTTCAGCAGAAATAAACACGTTTTGGCAACTTTGGTCACCCCCATGTAACTTATAGGGCAGGAACAGTACAGTTTTCAAAACGTGTTTTTCAGCCCGGAATAAACGCTTTTTCTCAGCCCTTGGAATCGCAGTGTAACTGCCTGGCTCAGAAGAGCACACTAAGTCAGCCCTTAACCCCAGTGTGCAGAAATTGTCAAAACGAGTTTTTCAGCAGAAATAAACACGTTTTGGCAACTTTGGTCACCCCCATTTAAGTTATAGGGCAGGAACAGCACAGTTTTCAAAACGTGTTTTTCAGACCGAAATAAACGCTTTTTCTCAGCCCTTGGAATCGCAGTGTAACTGCCTGGCTCAGAAGAGCACACTGAATCAGCCCTTAACCCCAGTGATCAGAAATTGTCAAAACGTGTTTTTCAGCAGAAATAAACACGTTTTGGCAACTTTGGTCACCACCATGTAACTTATAGGGCAGGAACAGCACAGTTTTCAAAACGTGTTTTTCAGCCCGACATAAACGCTTTTTCTCAGCCCTTGGAATCGCAGTGTAACTGCCTGGCTCAGAAGAGCACACTGAGTCAGCCCTTTACCCCAGTGTGCAGAAATTGTCAAAACGTGTTTTTAAGCAGAAATAAACACGTTTCGGCAACTTGGGTCACCCTCTGTAAGTTATACGGCAGGAACAGCACAGTTTTCAAAACGTGTTTTTCAGCCTGAAATAAACGCGTTTTCTCAGCCCTTGGAATCGCAGTGTAACTGCCTGGCTCAGAAGAGCACACTGAGTCAGCCCTTAACCCCAGTGATCAGAAATTGTCAAAACGTGTTTTTCAGCAGAAATAAACACGTTTTGGCAACTTTGGTCACCCCCATGTAAGTTATAGGGCAGGAACAGCACAGTTTTCAAAACGTGTTTTTCAGCCTGAAATAAACGCGTTTTCTCAGCCCTTGGAATCGCAGTGTAACTGCCTGGCTCAGAAGAGCACACTGAATCAGCCCTTAACCCCAGTGATCAGAAATTGTCAAAACGTGTTTTTCAGCAGAAATAAACACGTTTTGGCAACTTTGGTCACCCCCATGTAACTTATAGGGCAGGAACAGCACACTTTTCAAAACGTGTTTTTCAGCCCGAAATAAACGCTTTTTCTCAGCCCTTAGAATCGCAGTGTAACTGCCTGGCTCAGAAGAGCACACTGAGTCAGCCCTTAACCCCAGTGTGCAGAAATTGTCAAAACGTATTTTTCAGGAGAAATAAACACGTTTTGGCAACTTTGGTCACCCCCATGTAAGTTATAGGGCAGGAACAGCACAGTTTTCAAAACGTGTTTTTCAGACCGAAATAAACGCTTTTTCTCAGCCCTTGGAATCGCAGTGTAACTGCCTGGCTCAGAAGAGCACACTGAGTCAGCCCTTAACCCCAGTGATCAGAAATTGTCAAAACGTGTTTTTCATCAGAAATAAACACGTTTTGGCAACTTTGGTCACCCCCATGTAACTTATAGGGCAGGAACAGCAAACTTTTCAAAACGTGTTTTTCAGACCGAAATAAACGCTTTTTCTCAGCCCTTGGAATCGCAGTGTAACTGCCTGGCTCAGAAGAGCACACTGAGTCAGCCCTTAACCCCAGTGTGCAGAAATTGTCAAAACGAGTTTTTCAGCAGAAATAAACACGTTTTGGCAACTTTGGTCACCCCCATTTAAGTTATAGGGCAGGAACAGCACAGTTTTCAAAACGTGTTTTTCAGCCCGAAATAAACGCGTTTTCTCAGCCCTTGGAATCGCAGTGTAACTGCCTGCCTCAGAAGAGCCCACCGAATCAGCCCTTAACCCCAGTGATCAGAAATTGTCAAAACGTGTTTTTCAGCAGAAATAAACACGTTTTGGCAACTTTGGTCACCCCCATGTAACTTATAGGGCAGGAACAGCACACTTTTCAAAACGTGTTTTTCAGTCCGAAATAAACGCTTTTTCTCAGCCCTTGGAATCGCAGTGTAACTGCCTGGCTCAGAAAAGCACACTGAATCAGCCCTTAACCCCAGTGATCAGAAATTGTCAAAACGTGTTTTTCAGCAGAAATAAACACGTTTTGGCAACTTTGGTCACCCCCATGTAAGTTATAGGGCAGGAACAGCACAGTTTTCAAAACGTGTTTTTCAGCCCGAAATAAACGCTTTTTCTCAGCCCTTGGAATCGCAGTGTAACTGCCTGGCTCAGAAGAGCACACTGAGTCAGCCCTTAACCCCAGTGATCAGAAATTGTCAAAACGTGTTTTTCAGCAGAAATAAACACGTTTTGGCAACTTTGGTCACCCCCATGTAACTTATAGGGCAGGAACAGCAAACTTTTCAAAACGTGCTTTTCAGCCCAAAATAAACGCATTTTCTCAGACCTTAGAATCGCAGTGTAACTGCCTGGCTCAGAAGAGCACACTGAGTCAGCCCTTAACCCCAGTGTGCAGAAATTGTCAAAACGTGTTTTTCAGCAGAAATAAACACGTTTTGGCAACTTTGGTCACCCCCATGTAAGTTATAGGGCAGGAACAGCACAGTTTTCAAAACGTGTTTTTCAGACCGAAATAAACGCTTTTTCTCAGCCCTTGGAATCGCAGTGTAACTGCCTGGCTCAGAAAAGCACACTGAGTCAGCCCTTAACCCCAGTGTGCAGAAATTGTCAAAACGAGTTTTTCAGCAGAAATAAACACGTTTTGGCAACTTTGGTCACCCCCATTTAAGTTATAGGGCAGGAACAGCACAGTTTTCAAAACGTGTTTTTCAGCCCGAAATAAACGCGTTTTCTCAGCCCTTGGAATCGCAGTGTAACTGCCTGCCTCAGAAGAGCCCACCGAATCAGCACTTAACCCCAGTGATCAGAAATTGTCAAAACGTGTTTTTCAGCGGAAATAAACACGTTTTGGCAACTTTGGTCACCCCCATGTAACTTATAGGGCAGGAACAGCACACTTTTCAAAACGTGTTTTTCAGCCCCAAATAATCGCTTTTTCTCACCCCTTGGAATCGCAGTGTAACTGCCTGGCTCAGAAGAGCACACTGAGTCAGCCCTTAACCTCAGTTATCAGAAATTGTCAAAACGTATTTTTCAGCAGAAATAAACACGTTTTGGCAACTTTGGTCACCCCCATGTAAGTAATAGGGCAGGAACAGCACAGTTTTCAAAACGTGTTTTTCAGACCGAAATAAACGCTTTTTCTCAGCCTTTGGAATCGCAGTGTAACTGCCTGGCTCAGAAGAGTACACTGAGTCAGCCCTTAACCCCAGTGATCAGAAATTGTCAAAACGTGTTTTTCAGCAGAAATAAACACGTTTTGGCAACTTTGGTCACCCCCATGTAACTTATAGGGCAGGAACAGCACACTTTTCAAAACGTGTTTTTCAGCCCGAAATAAACGCTTTTTCTCAGCCCTTGGAATCGCAGTGTAACTGCCTGGCTCAGAAAAGCACACTGAATCAGCCCTTAACCCCAGTGATCAGAAATTGTCAAAACGTGTTTTTCAGCAGAAATAAACACGTTTTGGCAACTTTGGTCACCCCCATGTAAGTTATAGGGCAGGAACAGCACAGTTTTCAAAACGTGTTTTTCAGCCCGAAATAAACGCTTTTTCTCAGCCCTTGGAATCGCAGTGTAACTGCCTGGCTCAGAAGAGCACACTGAGTCAGCCCTTAACCCCAGTGATCAGAAATTGTCAAAACGTGTTTTTCAGCAGAAATAAACACGTTTTGGCAACTTTGGTCACCCCCATGTAACTTATAGGGCAGGAACAGCAAACTTTTCAAAACGTGCTTTTCAGCCCAAAATAAACGCATTTTCTCAGACCTTAGAATCGCAGTGTAACTGCCTGGCTCAGAAGAGCACACTGAGTCAGCCCTTAACCCCAGTGTGCAGAAATTGTCAAAACGTGTTTTTCAGCAGAAATAAACACGTTTTGGCAACTTTGGTCACCCCCATGTAAGTTATAGGGCAGGAACAGCACAGTTTTCAAAACGTGTTTTTCAGACCGAAATAAACGCTTTTTCTCAGCCCTTGGAATCGCAGTGTAACTGCCTGGCTCAGAAAAGCACACTGAGTCAGCCCTTAACCCCAGTGTGCAGAAATTGTCAAAACGAGTTTTTCAGCAGAAATAAACACGTTTTGGCAACTTTGGTCACCCCCATTTAAGTTATAGGGCAGGAACAGCACAGTTTTCAAAACGTGTTTTTCAGCCCGAAATAAACGCGTTTTCTCAGCCCTTGGAATCGCAGTGTAACTGCCTGCCTCAGAAGAGCCCACCGAATCAGCACTTAACCCCAGTGATCAGAAATTGTCAAAACGTGTTTTTCAGCGGAAATAAACACGTTTTGGCAACTTTGGTCACCCCCATGTAACTTATAGGGCAGGAACAGCACACTTTTCAAAACGTGTTTTTCAGCCCCAAATAATCGCTTTTTCTCACCCCTTGGAATCGCAGTGTAACTGCCTGGCTCAGAAGAGCACACTGAGTCAGCCCTTAACCTCAGTTATCAGAAATTGTCAAAACGTATTTTTCAGCAGAAATAAACACGTTTTGGCAACTTTGGTCACCCCCATGTAAGTAATAGGGCAGGAACAGCACAGTTTTCAAAACGTGTTTTTCAGACCGAAATAAACGCTTTTTCTCAGCCTTTGGAATCGCAGTGTAACTGCCTGGCTCAGAAGAGTACACTGAGTCAGCCCTTAACCCCAGTGATCAGAAATTGTCAAAACGTGTTTTTCAGCAGAAATAAACACGTTTTGGCAACTTTGGTCACCCCCATTTAACTTATAGGGCAGGAACAGCACACTTTTCAAAACGTGTTTTTCAGCCCGAAATAAACGCGTTTTCTCAGCCCTTAGAATCGCAGTATATCTGCCTGGCTCAGAAGAGCACACTGAGTCAGCCCTTAACCCCAGTGATCAGAAATTGTCAAAACGTGTTTTTCAGCAGAAATAAACACGTTTTGGCAACTTTGGTCACCCCCATTTAACTTATAGGGCAGGAACAGCACACTTTTCAAAACGTGTTTTTCAGCCCGAAATAAACGCGTTTTCTCAGCCCTTAGAATCGCAGTATATCTGCCTGGCTCAGAAGAGCACACTGAGTCAGCCCTTAACCCCAGTGTGCAGAAATTGTCAAAACGAGTTTTTCAGCAGAAATAAACACGTTTTGGCAACTTTGGTCACCCCCATGTAACTTATAGGGCAGGAACAGCAAACTTTTCAAAACGTGTTTTTCAGTCCGAAATAAACGCTTTTTCTCAGCCCTTAGAATCGCAGTGTAACTGCCTGGCTCAGAAGAGCACACTGAGTCAGCCCTTAACCCCAGTGTGCAGAAATTGTCAAAACGTGTTTTTCAGCAGAAATAAACACGTTTTGGCAACATTGGTCACCCCCATGTAACTTATAGGGCAGGAACAGCACAGTTTTCAAAACGTGTTTTTCAGCCCGGAATAAACGGTTTTTCTCAGCCCTTGGAATCGCAGTGTAACTGCCTGGCTCAGAAGAGCACACTGAGTCAGCCCTTAACCCCAGTGTGCAGAAATTGTCAAAACGTGTTTTTCAGCAGAAATAAACACGTTTTGGCAACTTTGGTCACCCCCATGTAAGTTATAGGGCAGGAACAGCACAGTTTTCAAAACGTGTTTTTCAGACCGAAATAAACGCTTTTTCTCAGCCCTTGGAATCGCAGTGTAACTGCCTGGCTCAGAAGAGCACACTGAGTCAGCCCTTAACCCCAGTGTGCAGAAATTGTCAAAACGAGTTTTTCAGCAGAAATAAACACGTTTTGGCAACTTTGGTCACCCCCATTTAAGTTATAGGGCAGGAACAGCACAGTTTTCAAAACGTGTTTTTCAGCCCGAAATAAACGCGTTTTCTCAGCCCTTGGAATCGCAGTGTAACTGCCTGGCTCAGAAGAGCACACTGAGTCAGCCCTTAACCCCAGTGATCAGAAATTGTCAAAACGTGTTTTTAATCAGAAATAAACACGTTTTGGCAACTTTGGTCACCCCCATGTAACTTATAGGGCAGGAACAGCAAACTTTTCAAAACGTGTTTTTCAGCCCAAAATAAACGCATTTTCTCAGACCTTAGAATCGCAGTGTAACTGCCTGGCTCAGAAGAGCACACTGAGTCAGCCCTTAACCCCAGTGTGCAGAAATTGTCAAAACGTGTTTTTCAGCAGAAATAAACACGTTTTGGCAACTTTGGTCACCCCCATGTAAGTTATAGGGCAGGAACAGCACAGTTTTCAAAACGTGTTTTTCAGACCGAAATAAACGCTTTTTCTCAGCCCTTGGAATCGCAGTGTAACTGCCTGGCTCAGAAGAGCACACTGAGTCAGCCCTTAACCCCAGTGTGCAGAAATTGTCAAAACGAGTTTTTCAGCAGAAATAAACACGTTTTGGCAACTTTGGTCACCCCCATTTAAGTTATAGGGCAGGAACAGCACAGTTTTCAAAACGTGTTTTTCAGCCCGAAATAAACGCGTTTTCTCAGCCCTTGGAATCGCAGTGTAACTGCCTGCCTCAGAAGAGCCCACCGAATCAGCCCTTAACCCCAGTGATCAGAAATTGTCAAAACGTGTTTTTCAGCAGAAATAAACACGTTTTGGCAACTTTGGTCACCCCCATGTAACTTATAGGGCAGGAACAGCACACTTTTCAAAACGTGTTTTTCAGCCCGAAATAAACGCTTTTTCTCAGCCCTTGGAATCGCAGTGTAACTGCCTGGCTCAGAAAAGCACACTGAATCAGCCCTTAACCCCAGTGATCAGAAATTGTCAAAACGTGTTTTTCAGCAGAAATAAACACGTTTTGGCAACTTTGGTCACCCCCATTTAAGTTATAGGGCAGGAACAGCACAGTTTTCAAAACGTGTTTTTCAGCCCGAAATAAACGCGTTTTCTCAGCCCTTGGAATCGCAGTGTAACTGCCTGGCTCAGAAGAGCACACTGAGTCAGCCCTTAACCCCAGTGATCAGAAATTGTCAAAACGTGTTTTTCATCAGAAATAAACACGTTTTGGCAACTTTGGTCACCCCCATGTAACTTATAGGGCAGGAACAGCAAACTTTTCAAAACGTGTTTTTCAGCCCAAAATAAACGCATTTTCTCAGACCTTAGAATCGCAGTGTAACTGCCTGGCTCAGAAGAGCACACTGAGTCAGCCCTTAACCCCAGTGTGCAGAAATTGTCAAAACGTGTTTTTCAGCAGAAATAAACACGTTTTGGCAACTTTGGTCACCCCCATGTAAGTTATAGGGCAGAAACAGCACAGTTTTCAAAACGTGTTTTTCAGACCGAAATAAACGCTTTTTCTCAGCCCTTGGAATCGCAGTGTAACTGCCTGGCTCAGAAGAGCACACTGAGTCAGCCCTTAACCCCAGTGTGCAGAAATTGTCAAAACGAGTTTTTCAGCAGAAATAAACACGTTTTGGCAACTTTGGTCACCCCCATTTAAGTTATAGGGCAGGAACAGCACAGTTTTCAAAACGTGTTTTTCAGCCCGAAATAAACGCGTTTTCTCAGCCCTTGGAATCGCAGTGTAACTGCCTGCCTCAGAAGAGCCCACCGAATCAGCCCTTAACCCCAGTGATCAGAAATTGTCAAAACGTGTTTTTCAGCAGAAATAAACACGTTTTGGCAACTTTGGTCACCCCCATGTAACTTATAGGGCAGGAACAGCACACTTTTCAAAACGTGTTTTTCAGCCCGAAATAAACGCTTTTTCTCAGCCCTTGGAATCGCAGTGTAACTGCCTGGCTCAGAAAAGCACACTGAATCAGCCCTTAACCCCAGTGATCAGAAATTGTCAAAACGTGTTTTTCAGCAGAAATAAACACGTTTTGGCAACTTTGGTCACCCCCATGTAAGTTATAGGGCAGGAACAGCACAGTTTTCAAAACGTGTTTTTCAGCCCGAAATAAACGCTTTTTCTCAGCCCTTGGAATCGCAGTGTAACTGCCTGGCTCAGAAGAGCACACTGAGTCAGCCCTTAACCCCAGTGATCAGAAATTGTCAAAACGTGTTTTTCAGCAGAAATAAACACGTTTTGGCAACTTTGGTCACCCCCATGTAACTTATAGGGCAGGAACAGCAAACTTTTCAAAACGTGCTTTTCAGCCCAAAATAAACACATTTTCTCAGACCTTAGAATCGCAGTGTAACTGCCTGGCTCAGAAGAGCACACTGAGTCAGCCCTTAACCCCAGTGTGCAGAAATTGTCAAAACGTGTTTTTCAGCAGAAATAAACACGTTTTGGCAACTTTGGTCACCCCCATGTAAGTTATAGGGCAGGAACAGCACAGTTTTCAAAACGTGTTTTTCAGACCGAAATAAACGCTTTTTCTCAGCCCTTGGAATCGCAGTGTAACTGCCTGGCTCAGAAAAGCACACTGAGTCAGCCCTTAACCCCAGTGTGCAGAAATTGTCAAAACGAGTTTTTCAGCAGAAATAAACACGTTTTGGCAACTTTGGTCACCCCCATTTAAGTTATAGGGCAGGAACAGCACAGTTTTCAAAACGTGTTTTTCAGCCCGAAATAAACGCGTTTTCTCAGCCCTTGGAATCGCAGTGTAACTGCCTGCCTCAGAAGAGCCCACCGAATCAGCACTTAACCCCAGTGATCAGAAATTGTCAAAACGTGTTTTTCAGCAGAAATAAACACGTTTTGGCAACTTTGGTCACCCCCATGTAACTTATAGGGCAGGAACAGCACACTTTTCAAAACGTGTTTTTCAGCCCCAAATAATCGCTTTTTCTCACCCCTTGGAATCGCAGTGTAACTGCCTGGCTCAGAAGAGCACACTGAGTCAGCCCTTAACCTCAGTTATCAGAAATTGTCAAAACGTATTTTTCAGCAGAAATAAACACGTTTTGGCAACTTTGGTCACCCCCATGTAAGTAATAGGGCAGGAACAGCACAGTTTTCAAAACGTGTTTTTCAGACCGAAATAAACGCTTTTTCTCAGCCTTTGGAATCGCAGTGTAACTGCCTGGCTCAGAAGAGTACACTGAGTCAGCCCTTAACCCCAGTGATCAGAAATTGTCAAAACGTGTTTTTCAGCAGAAATAAACACGTTTTGGCAACTTTGGTCACCCCCATTTAACTTATAGGGCAGGAACAGCACACTTTTCAAAACGTGTTTTTCAGCCCGAAATAAACGCGTTTTCTCAGCCCTTAGAATCGCAGTATATCTGCCTGGCTCAGAAGAGCACACTGAGTCAGCCCTTAACCCCAGTGATCAGAAATTGTCAAAACGAGTTTTTCAGCAGAAATAAACACGTTTTGGCAACTTTGGTCACCCCCATTTAACTTATAGGGCAGGAACAGCACACTTTTCAAAACGTGTTTTTCAGCCCGAAATAAACGCGTTTTCTCAGCCCTTAGAATCGCAGTATATCTGCCTGGCTCAGAAGAGCACACTGAGTCAGCCCTTAACCCCAGTGTGCAGAAATTGTCAAAACGAGTTTTTCAGCAGAAATAAACACGTTTTGGCAACTTTGGTCACCCCCATGTAACTTATAGGGCAGGAACAGCAAACTTTTCAAAACGTGTTTTTCAGCCCGAAATAAACGCTTTTTCTCAGCCCTTAGAATCGCAGTGTAACTGCCTGGCTCAGAAGAGCACACTGAGTCAGCCCTTAACCCCAGTGTGCAGAAATTGTCAAAACGTGTTTTTCAGCAGAAATAAACACGTTTTGGCAACATTGGTCACCCCCATGTAACTTATAGGGCAGGAACAGCACAGTTTTCAAAACGTGTTTTTCAGCCCGGAATAAACGCTTTTTCTCAGCCCTTGGAATCGCAGTGTAACTGCCTGGCTCAGAAGAGCACACTGAGTCAGCCCTTAACCCCAGTGTGCAGAAATTGTCAAAACGAGTTTTTCAGCAGAAATAAACACGTTTTGGCAACTTTGGTCACCCCCATTTAAGTTATAGGGCAGGAACAGCACAGTTTTCAAAACGTGTTTTTCAGCCCGAAATAAACGCGTTTTCTCAGCCCTTGGAATCGCAGTGTAACTGCCTGCCTCAGAAGAGCCCACCGAATCAGCCCTTAACCCCAGTGATCAGAAATTGTCAAAACGTGTTTTTCAGCAGAAATAAACACGTTTTGGCAACTTTGGTCACCCCCATGTAACTTATAGGGCAGGAACAGCACACTTTTCAAAACGTGTTTTTCAGCCCGAAATAAACGCTTTTTCTCAGCCCTTGGAATCGCAGTGTAACTGCCTGGCTCAGAAAAGCACACTGAGTCAGCCCTTAACCCCAGTGTGCAGAAATTGTCAAAACGTGTTTTTCAGCAGAAATAAACACGTTTTGGCAACTTTGGTCACCCCCATGTAAGTTATAGGGCAGGAACAGCACAGTTTTCAAAACGTGTTTTTCAGACCGAAATAAACGCTTTTTCTCAGCCCTTGGAATCGCAGTGTAACTGCCTGGCTCAGAAGAGCACACTGAGTCAGCCCTTAACCCCAGTGATCAGAAATTGTCAAAACGTGTTTTTCAGCAGAAATAAACACGTTTTGGCAACTTTGGTCACCCCCATGTAACTTATAGGGCAGGAACAGCAAACTTTTCAAAACGTGTTTTTCAGCCCGAAATAAACGCTTTTTCTCAGCCCTTAGAATCGCAGTGTAACTGCCTGGCTCAGAAGAGCACACTGAGTCAGCCCTTAACCCCAGTGTGCAGAAATTGTCAAAACGTGTTTTTCAGCAGAAATAAACACGTTTTGGCAACTTTGGTCACCCCCATGTAACTTATAGGGCAGGAACAGTACAGTTTTCAAAACGTGTTTTTCAGCCCGGAATAAACGCTTTTTCTCAGCCCTTGGAATCGCAGTGTAACTGCCTGGCTCAGAAGAGCACACTAAGTCAGCCCTTAACCCCAGTGTGCAGAAATTGTCAAAACGAGTTTTTCAGCAGATATAAAC
>NW_028296808.1:30000-140000 GCF_055471065.1 Atractosteus spatula | reverse complement strand
CCAAATATGAAGACAGTACGTACAGTTATAATTCAAACGGAATTAAAAACTACACATCCCAGTTACCATGGTGGTGCTTGTGATCATTGCATTTAACCAACGAAACAGGGCGAAAAATCAGTCACATGACTTTGGGGCAGAGTTTCGAAAGCTTAACCTATCAGCAACAAAGCGAAATTTATACGATAGGCTACCTCAAACTGTCAGTTACACGACTGTGTATGTCGCTTAAGCCACTCCTATTTGGCATTTTAGTTATGGAGGCGAGAAGACGCCCCCCCCCCCCCCTTCTCTGGGTGTCTGATTTGCCGCCATCTTTAACTGTTCGGTGTCCGAATCAGAGTAGCTACGCGTACGAAATAAAGTTAATCCCAACTACAAAACATATATTTTTGTGGTAAGAGGGTGCAAAACATCAGTATTTACTGCTATTAATTACTGTTCGATTTATAGTTGAAATCTGAGCCTAGATATAAAGTTAGATATAAAGTTAAAATATCGACAAAGCAATGTAGGAAATACAGAGAAAATAAATCCTTTCTGACATCTAAAATCAGTTTCGATCAAGGTCTCTAAAACGAACAAGAAAAAGAGGATTTTCGGAGGGCAATTACGCTGTGTTTATATAGAATAACTGATTTATGAGCAATCTAATTTCTTGTTCGTTTAAAACAGTGAAATGTCAGCTGCAAAAGATCGCACCAGAAACAGCACTCTCTCTGCCTGTCATAGACGTTCAGGAAAGGCTGAATGAAGTCATGTCAAGTACAATAATTCGGTGATCAATAATAACAGTTGTAGGACAGTATATAAGGAGGATAAGGATTTTGAAGTTGACTCGAAATCTGATAGGTAACCAGTGCAAGGACTTGAAAACAGGTGTAATGCATCCCTGATAGGATTCTTGCTGTCATATTCTGAACATATTGAAGATTGCTCAGTGTGGATTTAATTTCCCCAGTGAACAGGATGTGCATTTATTAATTCTAGAAAAAAAGCCTTTCTTGATTTCTCTAGTTCCCTTTAAAATAAACTATTATTCCACAATGCAGAGTATTACATGGCCAGTATTTACACATGATATTTGTGATTTAAAGAAATTAACACAAGCAGCTTTTGGAGATTTAAGTGTTGGCTGAGTTATTGCAGGATAAAAGACTAGAGATGTTGGCAAGAAGAAGATAGTTTGGGGAAAGCTGAGGAATACACTTATAACAAGAACACTTCCTAATGGGGTTAGGCATACTTTTGATGAAGATGATGAAGTTAACAGACTATATGTTTACATAGATACTGAAATAAGGATTGTATTTTAGATTATGTGTAGTTGCTGGCATTGAACTGTGTGTTGGATGCACATGAATTGAAGGAGTGGGCAAACATAGCTGATGCGGATCCACAGAGCCAGCATATTAAGATGTTTATAATTAGAGGCAATTTGTTTAAATAACTAGGTATGGATACTGATGTGCAAGAGAGGTGGAAAGGCTGTTTCCTTAAGCCAGCACTATTAAATATTTTATTCTCAGTGAGATGCTGCCATTTCATCCTGGGTTTCTAACACTGTGTATAGTTCCATCCACACAGTGCCTTTACTTCCATCCATTTCTAATCTCTTTATCCAGTACAGAGGATTTGGAGCCTATCCCAGTAAGCAACGGACCCTGGACATAGCGCCAGTCCATCACAGGACAGACAGACACAAACACACGCACACCAGGGCCAGTTTTCCCATAAACCAATTAACTTACCAGTATGTTTCGGAGTGCGAGAGGGAGTCATATCACACATATGGAGAAAAACCATGTAACCCAGAGAGAACATGTAAAACCCCCACACACAGGATGGCAGGAATTGAACCTAGGACCCCAGTACTGCAAGATAGCAATGCTAACCACTTCGCCACCATTATAAATGGATGGGTATCTTAGTTATCTTTCTAGTTCACAGGTTTGCATGCATAATTTAATTTTGAAAGCCACTGAGACATGTCATGGAAATATAACTATCAAGGAAGCCACAAGAGAGAGTTCTCACCTGAGTAAGGTCTTTATTTCAATATTGCAATTTTGGGAGCCCTGCTACCACTTCGCAAAGTGCAACCAAAGACTCAATTTGTTACAAGCAGTATAGGGTTTTTATAAGACGTTGCGCTGTAAAAAAGTTCAGCACGTGGTCCCTTCTAAAACTTCCCCTTTCTCTAAGAGAAAACAGATTACATCATAGAGCGAGAGAAGAAAAACTAGATTTGTTATTCAAAGCTTATCAGTTACTTTCAGCTAATTCTAATGACCCAGACAGCATATATTGTTTTGGTACATTGTCTTCTAAACTAACCTAAACAGTGTACTTTGTTGACAAACTGTTTTCTAAAATTCTGCACGTACTGTAGCACAGCAGTTACATCCTTGAAATATATTATCTAAAAGCACCAATATATTTTTTTCAAAGCTCTCTACATTTTTAAGAATCAATTTACTTATTAGATTTCCACTTCAATTCCCTCCTTTTTATTCTTGAAAATGATTAAAAGTTAGATTCTTCATATGGACTCCCAGGAGGCTCCCATACTTCGGATTCTTGCGTTCTTATCAGAACATACTGATGCACAAACATATTCATTACCATATTTCAAAGCATTGGAATAATATATTTCGTACAGCAACACAAAAACAGGAAGACAAGTATCACAGCCCCTATAATCGGTGTTAGTAACTTAAAGAAAAACATTCCCCCTGGCCCAAACCGTGATTTTAACCAGGAGAGAAATGGGTGAGGCTGTAGAATGAGGCATTAAAGCACATACATAACAAGATGCATTACATTTCTTTAACTTTACAGTATGATTTATAAATTTATACCACAAATTACTCCTATCCCCCTCATTATCAGTTTCATTCAGCCAGTTTGTATACAAAGAGGCTTCGCGTTTAGATTCTTCCTCTTTCTGGGTGGTGACAGGCTTCCACATAAAAAGGAAAAAGGCTGGGCACATCAGTCCCAAGCATGTGATCCCCATCTGTGCTTGTGCACTTTGCTCAGTTCGTTTACAGTGGGAAGCATGAATCCAGGGAACCCTTTCCGTGACTTTCACAGCAGTCGCAGTGGTCAGCAGCCTTGGTACGGCCCCCTCCACCTGAGCGAACACCACCTCTTTTTCCTGTCTTTCACCAGAATCCAGTCTCCTTATTCATGCATTAGTTCTTACAGCACAGGTAAATCCCTGTGGGCTGGAGCCCAGCATTTTTCTTAGGGTTTTTTTTTTACAAGATTGGTCAACAGCTGGGTCACCTAAACAGCTGTCTATCACCCTAATAGAGAAAGGCCTAAAACTGTGATTATAGTGAGGAGCATACAGTTATTTCCATTCTAATACATCTGAGTTACACTCAGACTAAAAGCAGGGCTATTTACCCATGCCAATAAACCTAAATAATCACCTCTATCAAAGGGGATTACTCCCATGAGCATCTTTTATAGCAATACAATCCCAACATGAGCTCTGATTATTATTTGTGGCTGACTGATAAAGTATTGATTCCATATCCCCATTTTATCAAAGTAAAGCTCCTTACACTTAACAGGTACACTGTCGCCCCCCCTCAGGAAGCTCAACAAACACAGAAACAGTGACAATATAATAATTAATGTTCACTCAGTCTCTGGTGCAGTGGTTCGGTGTCGGCGCAATGCGTAGATCCAGCGATCTCATCCTGTCACTCAGATGGCAGAGTCGGTAGTCAGTTGCACTTGATATGGTCCTTCCCAGCAGGGTTGCAACATCAGGCAGGGTATATCTTCCTCACCACACCCACTCGCCAGGTATCAGGTCGTGTCTTCCCTCTACTGGAGGTCTCCAAGTGTCCAGCACCTGTTCACCAGCCCCGTGCACCACTTCAATTAACAACCTACAAAAAAACCTACAATAATACAATAGAGAATTAGCAAATTCAACAATCCATTAGCCAAATTCGTCCCTCCAGGAAGTTTCGTTGATTGGCCTGTGATGATATCAAACAGGCTCTATTACACAGTTCTGTTTGATCCAGCCCGCATCCCATGGCGCTCCTTCAGTCTGATGTCTAGTCGATCTTTTAGAGTTCTGTTCCTTCATTCCACTGTTCCAGCAGACTGAGGGTGATCTCAGTCCATCTCACCCCGAATAATCCAGCCACAGCCTGTCCCTTGATCATAATACAAGCGGTAGGGCAGTGCCCACCGAGGGCTTATCTCTGTTATCAAGTGTTTGGTAGACACAGAGGCAGTGGCAGCAACCCACTGGGAAAACAGATTATAAGAGCCCAGGTTTCTCTTGACAATTGTCAATTTGCCAGTGCATGAAAGGTTCCTCAGGAGCAGGCCTTTTGAGCTGTAGCACCCGCACCTGAACTGTAGCTGAGTTCCTTTGATAAGCATCACATTGAGATACCACATAAGTGGCTACTGCTTCAAACACGGTCCCCACCCAGGTTTGGGTAACCAGCACACCATTTCTCACACCCAGGTGTCCGACAGAGTGCATTTGTCGAGCTACAAAGGGCATTAGGCTGTGAAGGCATGCAGGGCGTCCAGTGTGCTGGCAGCACCACACCCAATCATCATGAAGCACCACACTCTTTTCTAACCATGTCCTTTTCTCTGCTTTAGAGGCCTCAGCCTGAATATCCTGTAGCTGTCCCCTTTTCACCAACAGAGGTCTCACAGGGGTCTCAGACTCCTGCTCTACCAGGACTGCTCACCTGACAGCTGCATCTGCAAAGTTGTTCCCTCGAGTTACTGGAAACATTTCTTTATTATGTGATTTACACTTTACCACAGCTACTTCAATAAGCAGCTGCAAAGCTTCTAACAGTTCAGAGACAAACCCAGCATTCTTAACTGGAGTCCCTGCCATGTTGGGGAAATCCCTATTCCTTCACTGCCATCCAAAATTGTGGCATCCACCAAATGTATATATACAGTCTATATAAATTGCTACAAGTTTCCATTTAGCATATTTACAAGTTTCAATTAAATATTTTCATTCGGTCTGCTAGTTCTACACCAGATTATTCACAGTTTATACAGCCAGGCAGGTAGCCTGCACAACACATAAACACGGCCCCTTGGCCACCGCATCAAGGGGTCCTGAATAATAATAACCCACCAGACGATGCCTATCTCCATGCTCCTGCACCAGCACAGCAGCTCACAACCCATTTCTTTCACTTACATACAGATTACATACAGATGATCCGTCTGAGGGAATCCAGTCCAGGGCCAGTGCCTGCAAGAAAGCTTGTCTCAAAACATCAAAACCGGTTTCTGCTGCAGGGGTCAAGGCAATTTTGTCTTTAGACTGCACTACCCCCCTTAAACCAATACGTCACTAGACAAGCTCGTTCTGAGAAGGCATTCACCCTGGCTTTATCATGTAGTTGGTTTTATACTCCTTTTTTTTCAAGATCCAGTACTTGGAGTAGCCCGGCCTTATGGATTCCCTCATTAGGTAAAACAATCACAATATCACATAACTCTATTAAGTTAGTTTACATAAATGCTATTTCATGCAGTAATTCCTTATAAAATGCTGCAGTCTGGGCCTAAAATAGGTCTGGGGTGTCCCCCACCCACATCAGTAGTTGAAACTGTACATCTTTACCCAAGCAGACTGTGACAGCTTATATTTGCTTTAAACACAACCCTTGCACCCCTTCTCCTGTAGCCTCCTGTTACCCGTTAGAAAACTTTATATCACATTTTTATGCTGTTTTAGTCTAAAAGTAGGACAGCTGTGCTCCTGTGTCCCCCAGTTACTGCACACTGTAAGATTATTTCACTTTTATTTCAATCCTGAGATAAATTTAGGAAGGCTACAGAGGGGTTTACTAGATTAAAACTTTTAGTTCACGCACGGCTCTCGTTTCAGCTTCTGACATGTTCTTTAATTGTGAATTCAAGCCTCTTTCTTCCAATTTCTCCAAAAAACACCTTTTTTTTAGTAACTGCACACCAGCTTATTAGTAGTTTTGTCTTTGGGGTTTTATATCTCGGTATAACATGAAAGTCGCACAATAATTTCGACAAACTGGCGGCTCCCTTTTCTCCTCCTTGGGAGTCTTTTTACCTCCCATTTGCAGCGCTCGCACTTCTGCATGCATGCTTCGCGAGTTATTAAATCAAATCTCTCTCCGCTGTCCGTAATATCAGGAAAGCATAGTTGTACATTCTTGGCAACATCAGGTTTAACACACTCAAGTAAATTTGTTTTATTACTGTGGAAGTATCTTCATTCACTTCCTTTTCATCGGCTAACCCCGAGTATACTATCCATAAAGCTATAAACCTTTCTGTAAAATCTGAAAACATCCTCACTTCCTTCTGCTGACATGCTGTTACTTTTCTCTAATCAGTTTTCGGTGGGTAATGCTCTTTCAAAAATCTCCACACTGATTCCCACCCTTCTCCCAGATTCTCTCTCAAGGCGTTCTATTTCTTCTTTTGCTTTTTCTTTTTCTGCATATATAACTTCCTTTCGTTCAGCCATTGCTTTTAGCTTTTCCATCAGGGATTTTTGCGTCTCATCTATGATATTCTGTTGAATTCTCAAATATTCCTCTAACTATTGTTTATTTTTATCCAAATGTTCATACACTTTTCTACATTCCTGTTCAGCCTAAATTCCGTCTGACAGTCAATATTTCTTTTAAGTTTCACTTTGGATTAATCAAACTTTTTTTCTTCACACCAAACCATTTTCACGTCTCCCACGCGCCCCGCGGAATCCCCCAGTCGAGACAAACTGACGAACTATCACAATTCGGGAACACGGACCAGGTTCCAAATCCTGGCTTTAAATACACAGTTGAATCGAGTTACCATTTTCGGCTCTTCTGCGAGTACAGTTCTAGTTACTACCTTCAGCCGTACTGCAGTCGTGTACCAGGATGCAACACCTGGATTTTTTCGCACGGGCAGGGCGAGACGCTACTCCTTCAGCAATCCCTCTTTTTCTACCCCACCTTCACAAAACAGGCATCTAAAACACATACACCATTAACTCATTTTTTCTGTTGTACTTGCTTCAGCTTCAGGAAAACCCTGAACCCACCACAGCAACATGGAGAGGACAAGGGACTTTTTAGAAAAGAGGAGTCCTTACCTCTTTTTAGAAGCGTCCGCCTATCTTTTCCTCTCCATGTCCGTGTGGTTTAATTTAGATGGATACTTCTTCATCATTTGGGTCATGTATCCGCCAATCTGCCTCTTCCTTTTTAGAGGACATTGTAAACCTTTAGGAACAATATGATCTAGCAACAAGGTTATGTCACTGTAATTAGGCTTAAGACAATCGAGAACAAGGCTTGCCTTTCTTCTAAATTCTTTACGGTCATCAGGCAATTTAGGAAAAGACTTAACTAATGCAAATAATTCACTAGGAGACCAATGTCAATGTACATATGCTGGAGTTCCTTCTGGACCTGGAAAAGTGCACATTGGCATTTCACAAACAAGTGAAAAGGCTTTGGCTCCGGACCGCTTTCTAATTTCGGTGGAGACTTTTTCTTTTTAGTACGCATGGCCATGACTTTAGCTGCAGCTTGCTGTTCTTTACTTTCAAGACTAGTCTTTTTTGAAGCTTCCCATTATTTCTGTGATTCCTCTTTCCATTCCATAAGTTTTCCAATTCAATTTCTTTCCTTTCTTCTCCTTCTCTTCTAAGTTTCCCCTTCTTCAGGAAACTTCTTTTTCCTAATTCAACTTTCCTCTGTCGATTCTGATTCACTTACAAAGATAGTTATAGTTATAGTTATATACTTCATAGTTATGGGCCCATAATTATCATATATAAATTATGTGCAAGTTCCCTTACACCTATTACCCTAGCTTTACAGTTCATGAACATAATTTTTTTTTTTACTCTAACCCAGGCTATAATTGTTTCTCTGAATTTGTCGTACATGTACTTTTGCTGGACTGCTCGGTCCCATTTTCGTCTCTGAATTTTAATTTCCCATTTTTACCGATCGGTGCCTTACTTAGAACCTTATCACATTAACTACTCCGCAGAGCAAAAACCACACGTCTGTGTTAAGATAAGTTCTTTATATGAGTCCTAGACTCATCAAACCCGCGTGAGAACACCCCTGTGGCTCGCTTCTCAAACTATTAATTTTAAAGGATCACTTACTGACGTCAGACAGCTGCCAATTCTCCAGACGCGTCTCTGGAAGGATAAACAGTTTATCCTCCGAGGTTCGTCCAATTTGCTAAAATTGTCCGGGTCCGGATGGAGTTTCAGCAGCCGTTCGCGCTCAGGTTTGTGATCCCGGACGAGCCCCCAAATTGTCATGGAAATATAACTATCAAGGAAGCCACAAGAGAGAGTTCTCACCTGAGTAAGGTCTTTATTTCAATATTGCAATATTGGGAGCCCTGCTGCCACTTCGCAAAGTGCAACCAGAGACTCAATTTGTTACAAGCAGAACAGGGTTTTTATAAGACGTTGCGCTGTAAAAAAGTTCAGCACTTGGTCCCTTCTAAAACTTCCCCTTTCTCTAAGAGAAAACAGATTACATCATAGAGCGAGAGAAGAAAAACTAGATTTGTTATTCAAAGCTTATCAGTTACTTTCAGCTAATTCTAATGACCCAGACACCATATATTGTTTTGGTACATTGTCTTCTAAACTAACCTAAACAGTGTACTTTGTTGACAAACTGATTTCTAAAATTCTGCACGTACTGTAGCACAGCAGTTACATCCTTGAAATATATTATAATATATGATATATTTTTATATTTTTTATATATTTTTTTTCAAAGCTCTCTACATTTTTAAGAATCAATTTACTTATTAGATTTCCACTTCAGACATCAGGTACTACTGTTGTATTTATGAAAAAGAAACAAAACAAAAAACATACTAACAACTGTGCCATCCTACTCCTTAGTTAATACATTTTATTATTCATAAACAGTTAACATTGTTAGCAAAATATTTTGAATTATATTTAACCCTATTTTTTCTTTAGTTTTGTATTTAACTTTAATTTAATATTATTGATTGCTAATAGTTTATGCTAACACCTAACTTTCTTAATTAGATGTATTTAAAACAGTGAACTAAGTGTAACATACTATTCAGAAATACAATCGAAAATAGTTTTGTGGTGTTTGTATGGATGAAACGTTTCTAAAATGTATAACGTAACAAAATTAAAGACGATTAAAATCTGTAATCTTTCCACTTGTAATGTCATTAGACAGAACAACACGTTTCTGGTTTGTTTTAATTAGTATTAGTTAGTAGTTAGTAGTTTTAATTTAATTAGTATTGCAATTCGCACTGATTCCCTTGCGAAGATATGGACTTAAGAATATTCGTGCCTGGTCAAAAAATGGCATTAAGCACTTAAAATTAATATGGTTAATAATAGTAAACTGTAACATGCTGTAACAAGATCGGTTAAACTGCGAAGAAAATGCTTTCAGAGGAAATGTTTCAGGTGTGAAGAACATAGATCTCCAATGCAATTTCAACCAAACCTGTTCGCACACACCCTGCCCCCACTACCATTAGAATATACACAAAGCACTGAAATCTTTTGAGCTAATGATCAGGTGACCCGAGAGAGAGCGAGAGAAACACCAAGGGGTGCGGAACCAGGGAACTATTTACATGGAAAACGGGCGATCTCCCCAGACTGTCCGCCCGTTTCACTGTTACCTGGATACCTCTTTATTTAGAACTCACAAACACTGATTTTTAGTTTCGAAGGATTCAAGTAGGGTTTTAGATGAAAGGCAGCGACCTTAATCAAGCCCAAATCATAATTGAACCCATTCAGAGCCTACATTACATTTTAGCGTTTCATTCTGAGCAGAAGACCCTCACACCTGAAGAAGGCTTGCGTTTTCTCTCTTCTCTTTTAAGCATGTGTACAATGTGTAATACAATTACAATGTGTAATTACAATGCGAATCGTATGAGGGTGGGGGGGAGGTGTCTTTCGCTGGAAATCTCGCCTGCTTCTACTTTACGAGTACAACCCCCTCTCTGCCGGAGTGCTGGCTGTGACGAATTAAACCGGTTTCACAGGTTTCAATCACAGACCATGTGACATGGGAGTCAGGAAACTAACACACAGCACCACCGGATTTGATAACACTATAAAAACGCTATAAAATAATGTGACTAGGCACAGAACAAGTTTACAGCACAGTACAATAATAAATGCTGACCATGACTTTAGAAGCATAAATTGCCTTACACTCAATTTAAACACAAGCTGTCTTTAGCCCTCTAAGCTCGTTCATACAGAAATGTAGAGATCCAGGCTCAGAACACACAGCTTCATTAGCGAATACATATGCAGGACAACTAGAAAAGACGTTTTACAGAGGATGGATTTTTAGAAACATCCCATCAGTGACATCACTGAAGTCAACTCCTAGGTACTGTAACTGTCGTGTGGATAGTTTCACAAGAATCAGACAAAGGTTTAAGCATCGCTTGTTCTAGATAAAACTGCAAAAAAAACAACAACAACCCATAATGTACTTCTTTGCGGCTCTGTTTGCCCAAATCATATATTCACAACGTGAAATCTAGAAAATAATATTACGTAACCAAAATCCGCAATATGGAAACAGAACCTGTGTAATTGTTGATAGATGATGTACTCGTAACATTTTTTCAAGACGAACTACAACATTTAAAAAATGACTTGTATGTACTTGATATCTCTAATCAATCCACGGGTCCCAGCACAAAACGAAACTAAAACGCATACCGTTTCGCGCTTCTTATTAGTTGCTCAAAAGTAATTTGACCGTATGAAATGCATAATATAAACCTAGAAACATATACGTGAGCAGTACTTAAGCACTGTAGTATCGGTGTTAAGACATACCTCTCAAATACTGTAAATCAAGTTAAAAATATCTCAAGACCGATTCTGGTCATAATGAAACCATGTTTCGTGTATGTTTTCTTTAAAGTACCGAGACCAGCCATATACTCTATGTTTATGTTCCAAAATTAATATCGTTTATGGCCTTCACACGCGTTGCAGTATGCTCCTATTCTTTTTATGCTCAGCTACTAAGATTTCCCTTCAGTGGTAAACTCAGATATGAATATTCAATACTTAAACGGGCACAGTTAAGACATTAAATATACATATACATACTGTATACAGTACAGTTTTCATACGGTAATATGTTTATGTTCCTAAATCAATCTCTTTTATGAGCATGTGAAAGGCATGGTGAATCGATTCTCAAAAATTACTGTACTTTGCATGATTGGAAACAAATGCGTGATTGCGAAATGCTGTGGTGTTACTTTTACAAAGACGGTCAATGAAAAAAAGAATGTTGACCAGGGCAATACTTTGAGTTTACACTTACAGCTTGTCCAAGGTCATTCATTATTAATACTATTAGTAATATCTTCGTTAAAGACTTTGATGGCCACAGCTCAAACATGAGAGGTTGAGCTTTATTAGCTCCACCTTGCGGAAATTCCGGATACTATTATTTTGCTTGTCGTATTATAGGAGAATTTACGGTAACTCGCGGTATTTACCGGTAGCTTGCGGTAGACTGCGTACAGCGTACCGCAAAATAACGCGGTATCGCCCGCGCATTTTGAATGGCTGCATCTGTAGGCTGCCAAAAGTCTCCGAAACCAAATTTTGATAGCAGAAAATTCTCACTCGTCCAGAAGTTCCCTTGGGACCCAACATCCAGCACAGAGTGGTAAAAAAGCGTCTTTTTTGTAAACCCTTGCAGCGTGAATTGGTGGTTCAGTGGTAGAATTCTTGCCTGCCACGCGGGAGGCCCCGGTTCAATTCCCGGCCAATCCAGTGGCTTTTGCAGCGAGCGGCTCCATCACTTGCATCCCCTTTCAACTCGCAACTGAAAACCCACTAAAGCTTAGAAGGTGTGAGCCAGGTCAGTACCCGGATGAGGGTGACCTACAGGGAAAAGCAAAGCTTACAGCTGGAAGCGGTGTTAATGGAGCCAGCTGTGGGGTGCTCACCCTGAGGTCTGTGCGGGTCCCAATGCCCCAGTATAGTGACGGAGACGCTGTGTGGTAAAAAGGTGCCGTCTTTTGGATGAGATGTAAAACCGAGGTCATAGCTCTCTGTGGTCATTAAAAGTGACCACCAAAACCTTTGACAAAAGCTCTTGGTAATTGATGGTCTTCAATAATGCTTCTCCTTTAGGTACATTTGAAATCAGCTGAAAAATGCTGTGAAATGGGGGGGCACTTCAGGCCATTGTAGGATTTGGGTTACAAGAACAATTAAACAGCACGAGAAAGCCCGTACACTGAATCGCAGGGCTTTCTATTCAAAGAAGGACAAAAGAAACTTCCCTGAATTCCATTTTTTGCAGCACAGAGAGGACAGCAGGCACGAGGCCTGTTAGCTCAGCTGGTTAGAGCGTGGTGCTAATAACGCCAAGGACGCGGGTTCGATCCCCGTTCGGGCCAGGTAGTCTCCTCCTCTCTTGCCAAAACCCGTTGCTTTCTTGCTGTGGTGAGATTGGTGGTAATTCAAAGACGCCACATACTGCCGACAGACGAGAGTGTTGTGGGAGAAGAGAGAAGTGATGGAAGATTGAAGAGTGTCCTAGGTGGAGCCAAGATAAAGTGTCACAATTGCATAGGGGAGGATTTCAAATGTTTAAGATGGTAAAAATAACCGGAAGTGATCCCCCAGTCCGGCACAGTCTGATGTACTTCTGTCATATAAAGTGAAACTAGATGTCGAACTGGAGCCTCACTTATGTAAATTTGCAATATTTGCATAAGTGAGGCTCCAGTTATACATCTAGTTTCACTTTAAATGACAAAACTGAAGAGACTTAAAAGAGCTGGAGAGGATTTCTTACAACTTTTGAGCCGGCACAGTTTTCGAAAACGTTTTCTTCACGCTGCACTATACAACACAGACAGCCAAGAGTCTCCAAAACAAAACAAATTGACAGATAGGAGAAAAGTCCCACTCGTCCTAAAGTTCCCAAAATCCAGCACTGAGCGTAAACAAAGTGTTCAAGTAGCGTGGGAATGCTACCCCTAATGCTAGCTGGAGTTTGAGCGTCTGGTTCAGAGTTTGCTCAAGAGTTTACCTTTCACAGATGCGCAAAGATGAATGTTGAGGGTGCACGCTTCAAGGCGCCTTACAGTGCAGGGAGTGATTAGAGACGATTCGTGACGTGTGCTCGTTCCCATATACCGTACGCCCCGGGTTGCAGTGCTAGGATGACGTCCAATACCGCTTCGGCACGTAACGGCATTATATTCAAGTGCAGGACATGAGGGTTTTATTTTGTTCGTTTTGTTCTGCTCTGCTTTGCTTTGTTTTGCTTTCCATGGCGTTTGTAAGAGCGTCAATAAAAAGGCGATTCCTGCGTCTAACACGAATGAAAGAGCTATTTCAAGTGCGGCTTCTAAAATGCTTGTAGACATTTGTCTGTTGTTGATTGTTTTTTTGTGTCTAACAAAGTGCCATTTTCCTGTCCGGACGGGGAGACTTTATCATTCCCACATGAAGCAACCCTTAATTCCTCGGAGGCGTGTCTGTCTGCAAGGTTTGTATTTTGGAAAGGTTTTTTTTTTTAACGGAGAACGACTTTGAAAAAGATTTCCGCCGGCGTCTCGCGATCCGTGTGAGATTGTAGCAAGAACATGGTGCGGCTTCTTAAATGCTTGTGGACATTTGTCTGTTGTTGATTGTTTCTTTGTGTCTAACAAAGTGCCATTTTCCTGTCCGGACGGGGAGACTTTATCATTCCCACATGAAGCCACCCTTAAGTCCTCTGAGGCGTGTCTGTCTGCAAGGCTTGTATTTTGGAAAGGTTTTTTTTTTAATTGAGAACGACTTTGAAAAAGGTTTCCGCCGGCGCCTCGCGATCCATGTGAGATTGTAGCAAGAACACAGCAACGGCGACGCTCGCTGTAGTCGTGGTCGAGTGGTTAAGGCGATGGACTAGAAATCTGGTGGGGACTCCCCGCGCAGGTTCAAATCCTGCCGTCTACGGCGTCTGCCGCATGTTGTAGTGTGCCTGTGCGGCAGAGGCGAAGTGCCGCTTCTCCTTTTCTGGTACTATAAAAACGCTAAATCGCTTGGACCCGCTGCCATGGAAATCAATTCTTCAGATAACCACACATTTTGCGTTCGCACGTCTGGTGCTCTACTTATGCCTTTGAAAACCGGATCAATAAAGCTCAAAGAACCGACACGATAGGTGCTCGTAAAGCACGCAGTAAAGAACTCTTATCAGCGAGGGTTTCAGTGGGTTAACTGAGGAGAAGGCGTGATCGCTAATTGTTGAGTTTTTATTTGGTGTTAGAAACACTCTTACTGTGCATGAAGTGCAACAAATGTAGCCACAGAAATTGCATCGTGCTTTCATTTATGCTATTGCAGACACCAACGTTGCCTAGATAGAAAACCGAAAAAGCCGTGGGTTTGCTTGCCGGTCTGAAGGATCTCTCTTCGAATCTCTATCATTTGTCAATGGAAGTAAAAGGTGCTGCAATCTGATACGTTCACATTCAAACCCTCAGCTGTTGTTCGACTTTATTTCTTGACTAATTACAACTGAGTGTCGCATGAGCAGTTACGTAAACTTGTCTGCTATATTTGAACACAAATGCCGTTCTTCAATTAAAACTAACAGTACATTGTCAGGGACATTCAGTTATATACAAACAAGAGACAGACGAGAATATTTCTACCTTTCATGTGGACTACGTGTTGACTTACTGATCGGAATAATTGAAATGTTCGGGTTCATAGCCGATGCAGTGCGTGCTAATTAGAACAGCAGCGCTGGGCTCTCAGCACCGTACTGAGCCCAGGTGCAGTTCATTTACATGAAGGAAATCTCGTACTGGGTACGATTACACCCACATACAGTAAGTAGCACAGGCTACTTAGGGAGTAGCCTGATGCGTTTAAAAGTGACCCGAGCCAGGCAGGAGTCGAACCTACAACCTCCTGATCCGTAGTCAGACGCGTTATCCATTGCGCCACTGGCCCTGGTGTCACACTCCACGACTGCAACCCAGTGAGCTCAGCACTGCAACTAGTAAAACATTACCCCCGGTCCATTCTTTTCCAAAAGTGAGAAACACCTGTTTTCTACATTGTGTCTGTTTAAAACCATATCTCTTTAAACCAAACCAAGAGTTTGTCCTTTGCACTGATATTCTGATTCATTTCGATTTCAAAGAAAAAAAAAACACTTTCTTCCAAAGCATCATAAAATTGTCCCTTCTTCCAGACTCTACTTCTCTCTTGTAGTAGTACAGCAGACCTTTCCAGGTGAGCAGATCACAGAGTCCGAAATGAGCTTCCTCCATCCAGCAAAGTACCTGAACATGACTCTGTCATCATAAAAGCACCCCTGTAGTAAAGCAATTAAATCCGAAATCAAGAGGGCAATTGCCTACTGAAGTTCAAGAAGTCATCAATTTTAACCTAGCAACACATTAAAGGCTGCATCTATACAAGTACGATTCTAGAAATGCTCACCAGATTACGTTTTAAGAAGGAACTGCGGCTCAGGTTCCGCCGAGATCTAAACTCGGATGGCAGGATTCAGAGTCCAGAGTTTGGACGGGTGGCGCACAGAGGGTCCATATACTGTAGATCCCTCAGTGATCTTCCGCGTGTTCAAACCGCCAGCGTGTGACTCCCCTGTCCCCGTGACCTCATTGCTCTGCTCTCGCCTGTGTGCAGCCGAGCCCGACTCACGGTAAAGTGGAAAAAAAATGCCCTCAACTTGTGATTTACTCTGGAGCGAGGACAGATGTCACCTTCTTATCATTGAACAGGATGTATGTGATGTGGCGACTAGGTTCAATTTTTTATCCTCTTTAAAAGATTAAGGACTGGGTGAGCCTGATTTACCACCCTTTCAGCTAAGAACCCGACGTGCGGACCATTTAAGCTGCGTAGACTCGGTCGTTTAACTCTTCTCCATTAGCAGGGTTAAGGTTAAAGAAAAAACATTGCTGACTTCTTTTTTGTTTTCCAGCCGCGAGCGCTGATTAGCAAGGTTTGCATTTCATGTTTTGCAAGTTGCATTCTAAGAAAAACAAGTCGTTCAAGACAGGAAATGAATACTTGCATTTAATTAAGTCTAGCCGTAGGCGGTTGTCCATAATGACCAGTCCTGTTCGAGAAGACAGAACAAAAAAAGGAACCGCTGGGATTCGGACCCGGGATCTCCTGTTTACTAGGCAGGCGCTTTAACCAACTAAGCCATAGCGCGCCAGGAGCTCTGTCCTTTTGCAGCCACTTGGACACACAACTCAGACACATCTGCATTCGCTGTGCGCTCCGCCTGCTCGCTGAGCAAGTTGCCACCTTTACATACAATAGCAACATCGACACCAAGAGAAAGGATGACAAATGGCTTTTAACTGGAACTTTTCATGTCCAAGGAGCTCAATGTGCTTTCCGTGTACAACAGGGCCACTGAACTCCACACCGGCCACTGAAGCACAGCAGTGGCTTGCTGGCTTGACATCTCCCAAGGAAGATGTTGAAATTGCATGTGGAACAGGAAAATGACCCTCGAGTACGAGGGAAAAAAAAGAAAAAGAAAATCTGGAGCGCGCCAACTCATGTCCGGACAGCCTGGTTTGAACAAAGTGTTCAAGTAGCATGGGAATGCGACCCCTAATCCTAGCTGGAGTTTGAGCGTCTGGTTCAGAGTTTGCTCAAGAGTTTACCTTTCACAGATGCGCAAAGATGAATGTTGAGGGTGCACGCTTCAAGGCGCCTTACAGTGCAGGGAGTGATTAGAGACGATTCGTGACGTGTGCTCGTTCCCATATACCGTACGCCCCGGGTTGCAGTGCTAGGATGACGTCCAATACCGCTTCGGCACGTAACGGCATTATATTCAAGTGCAGGACGTGAGGGTTTTATTTTGTTCGTTTTGTTCTGCTCTGCTTTGCTTTATTTTGCTTTCCATGGTGTTCGTAAGAACGTCAATAAAAAGGCGATTCCTGCGTCTAACACGAATATAAGAGCTATTTCAAGTGCGGCTTCTAAAATGCTTGTAGACATTTGTCTGTTGTTGATTGTTTTTTTGTGTCTAACAAAGTGCCATTTTCCTGTCCGGACGGGGAGACTTTATCATTCCCACATGAAGCAACCCTTAAGTCCTCTGAGGCGTGTCTGTCTGCAAGGTTTGTATTTTGGAAAGGTTTTTTTTTTTAACGGAGAACGACTTTGAAAAAGATTTCCGCCGGCGTCTCGCGATCCGTGTGTGATTGTAGCAAGAACATGGTGCGGCTTCTTAAATGCTTGTGGACATTTGTCTGTTGTTGATTGTTTCTTTGTGTCTAACAAAGTGCCATTTTCCTGTCCGGACGGGGAGGCTTTATCATTCCCACATGAAGCAACCCTTAAGTCCTCTGAGGCGTGTCTGTCTGCAAGGTTTGTATTTTGGAAAGGTTTTTTTTTTTTAACGGAGAACGACTTTGAAAAAGATTTCCGCCGGCGTCTCGCGATCCGTGTGTGATTGTAGCAAGAACATGGTGCGGCTTCTTAAATGCTTGTGGACATTTGTCTGTTGTTGATTGTTTCTTTGTGTCTAACAAAGTGCCATTTTCCTGTCCGGACGGGGAGGCTTTATCATTCCCACATGAAGCCACCCTTAAGTCCTCTGAGGCGTGTCTGTCTGCATGGCTTGTATTTTGGAAAGGTTTTTTTTTTAATGGAGACTGACTTTGAAAAATGTTTCCGCCGGCGCCTCGCGATCCATGTGAGATTGTAGCAAGAACGCAGCAACGGTGGTGCTCGCTGTAGTTGTGGCCGAGTGGTTAAGGCGATGGACTAGAAATCCATTGGGGTTTCCCCGCGCAGGTTCGAATCCTGCCGACTACGGTGTCCTCCTCACATCGTTGTGAGCTGGCGCAAGCAAGGAAAAGTGCCTTTCTTCTTTTCCTGGTGGTTTTAAAACGCGAGATCGCTTGTACCCGCTGCCTTGGAAAGAATGTCTACATGTTTACTTGCACATTGTCTATTGTTTGTACATTGTCTTGATGCACTGTTTGCACTTTGTCTTGTTTTTTACACTTGTTTTACAATCGAGAGACCTTCTGTAAGTAAGAATTCCATTGTACCAGTACCGGTTACATATGGCAATAAAGTTCAAGTTCAAATGCTTCAGCGTCCGCAAACGGCATTTTGCAGCTGGAAGCAGATGGCGACGCTTTTTGCGGTCGCGTGTCTTGTGCCCCATTTCCGGCCTTTAACATCGAATCAATAAAGCTGTTAGAACCGACACCATAGGTGCTTTTCTTACAACTTTTGATCTGACTCAGTTTCGGAATGCAATTCCTGAACACTGCGAGAGACAACCTACAGATGCAGCCATTCAAAATGAGCGGTAAAAACCCGTAGTACAGTAACCAACCCGCAGGGCACCGTAGGGCACCGCGGTAAGTGATTGGCTGGTCAAAATGACCGACAGGGGCACTCGTGGTGCCTTTACTGTGCACCTTTACTAATGTCTTTACTGTGAACATTTCAATCCGCTTAGTTTTGAATATTTATATGGAATTTTACCACTAAAGGGAAATTTTAGTAGCTGAGCATAAAAAGAAGAGGAGCATAACGCATCTGAAGGTCATAAACGATATTAATTTAGGAACATAAACATTACTGTATGTACATAAACTGTACTGTGTATGGCTGGTCTTGATAGTTTAAAGAAAAAATACACACCAGTCTTCCATTTCTCCCTAAACATTTTAAGCATGAAAGTTTTATGAAACAGTACCCAAATATGTGATTGCTGTATAGAATGAATTTTAATTTTTAAAAATTATTTAACATGAAAATTAAGCTGTTTACATCTTCCGCCTGAGAACAGTCACCCGTTGCTACCCAACGCAGAAACACAGCCACTAACTAGCAAAGAGAGGACATTAGCTAGCCAATATGATAAAGAAATAAATGATTATTTTATTTCTTTTGCACATTTATTTGAACATTTCCATCGATTGTACAAGCACTTGGAAACTGTCCAATCCCTAGTTCATCAAGCATTTACCGGTCTGGTGCCGGTCTGTGTCTTCTAGGATATAATGCCAGCGAACTCTTGTTTTTATGTCCACTATAACTACGCTGGGCAAACGTTCCGAGGTCAAATTCTTCCAGCACGGGGGTACCTTTAAAGCGGAGACGACGGCACCGAAATTTTTTGGCGCGCCTTCTCTTTAAAGCCCTGGCCAAATATGAAGACAGTACGTACAGTTATAATTCAAACGGAATTAAAAACTACACATCCGAGTTACCATGGTGGTGCTTGTGATCATTGCGTTTAACCAACGAAACAGGGCGAAAAATCAGTCACATGACTTTGGGGCAGAGTTTCGAAAGCTTAACCTATCAGCAACAAAGCGAAATTTACACGATAGGCTACCTCAATCTGTCAGTTACACGACTGTGTATGTCGCTTAAGCCACTCCTATTTGGCATTTTAGTTATGGAGGCGAGAAGACGCCCCCCCTCTCCCCCCTCTGGGTGTCTGATTTGCCGCCATCTTTAACTGTTCGGTGTCTAAATCGGAGTAGCTACCAGTACGAAATAAAGTTAATCCTAGCTACAAAACATATATTTTTGTGGTAAGAGGGCGCAAAACATCAGTATTTACTGCTATTAATTACTGTACGATTTATAGTTGAAATCTGAGCCTAGATATAAAGTTAGATATAAAGTTAAAATCTCGACAAAGCAATGTAGGAAATACAGAGAAAATAAATCCTTTCTGACATCTAAAATCAGTTTCGATCGAGGTCTCTAAAACGAACAAGAAAAAGAGGATTTTCGGAGGGCAATTACGCTGTGTTTATATAGAATAACTGATTTATGAGCAATCTAATTTCTTGTTCGTTTAAAACAGTGAAATGTCAGCTGCAAAAGATCGCACCAGAAACAGCACTCTCTCTGCCTGTCATAGACGTTCAGGAAAGGCTGAATGAAGTCATGTCAAGTACAATAATTCGGTGATCAATAATAACAGTTGTAGGACAGTATATAAGGAGGATAAGGATTTTGAAGTTGACTCGAAATCTGATAGGTAACCAGTGCAAGGACTTGAAAACAGGTGTAATGCATCCCTGATAGGATTCTTGCCGTCATATTCTGAACATATTGAAGATTGCTCAGTGTGGATTTAATTTCCCCAGTGAACAGGATGTGCATTTATTAATTCTAGAAAAAAAGCCTTTCTTGATTTCTCTAGTTCCCTTTAAAATAAACTATTATTCCACAATGCAGAGTATTACATGGCCAGTATTTACACATGATATTTGTGATTTAAAGAAATTAACACAAGCAGCTTTTGGAGATTTAAGTGTTGGCTGAGTTATTGCAGGATAAAAGACTAGAGATGTTGGCAAGAAGAAGATAATTTGGGGAAAGCTGAGGAATACACTTATAACAAGAACACTTCCTAATGGGGTTAGGCATACTTTTGATGAAGATGATGAAGTTAACAGACTATATGTTTACATAGATACTGAAATAAGGATTGTATTTTAGATTATGTGTAGTTGCTGGCATTGAACTGTGTGTTGGATGTACATGAATTGAAGGAATGGGCAAACATAGCTGATGCGGATCCACAGAGCCAGCATATTAAGATGTTTATAATTAGAGGCAATTTGTTTAAATAACTAGGTATGGATACTGATGTGCAAGAGAGGTGGAAAGGTGGAAAGGTTTCCTTAAGCCAGCACTATAAAATATTTTATTCTCAGTGAGATGCTGCCATTTCATCGTGGGTTTCTAACACTGTGTATAGTTCCATCCACACAGTGCCTTTACTTCCATCCATTTCTAATCTCTTTATCCAGTACAGAGGATTTGGAGCCTATCCCAGTAAGCAAAGGACACAAGGCAGAATACACCCTGGACATAGCGCCAGTCCATCACAGGACAGACAGACACAAACACACACACGCCAGGGCCAGTTTTCCCATAAACCAATTAACTTACCAGTATGTTTTGGAGTGCGAGAGGGAGTCATATCACACATATGGAGAAAAACCATCTAACCCAGAGAGAACATGTAAACCCCTCACACACAGGATGGCAGGAATTGAACCTAGGACCCCAGTGCTGTGTTGTAACAGAAGAAATAAGGTTCTTGATCCTGAGATGAAGTAAAACAGATGAGTTTATTGCATGCAAGGAACAATAAAGCCGAAGTCTTGTTTCCCGCAAGAAACAACAAAACCAAAGTATTGTTCAACGTACTGTTACAAACTTTTGGGTTATATAGTGTTTTCTTCTCCGTTTCTGACGTCACTCGGTCTGATGGTAAAGTGGGGGGTTCATGGTATTTGGCCAGTTTACGATGTTCTGGGCAAATGGTCAGTTTAACATTACACCCAGGGGGGTTCCTAGCTTGCATCTGCAATCCTTATCAGTTAACCCCCTTTCCTGCCATAAACCCCAGCTTGTGACTTAGAAGTCTAAACCCCCTACAGAAAGGATTAAATTCAAACCCCCGTCTTCACATCTTTCTTCATTCCCCCCTTATAAAATATGGCATACGTCAGTGTAGCCTATTTTTATACATACAATGTCAGGGCAGATCTTTCCTTTCTTGGCGAACAGGTATGTATTGCCATGTCATTGTACGTTCCACGGTTATAGCAAGATGTGATACATGTTTTTGTGAATGTGATGATTACAATTATACATATAAACAATACTACTCCTACAGATACACACTATAAAAAGGTTCCACCCCAGGCCCCAAACACAGACTTTACCCAAGACCCAATTCCCCAATTTTCAGTATAATAGTCCTGATATTTCTGTCCCTCATTGTAAATGTGTTGGGCCAGATCTGAGACGTGCTCAGAATTATCAGGAATATATGTGCAGCATTCAGTGTCAATTACTGCACAAGTTCCTCCTTGGGCCGCCAGTACATAATCTAAAGCTAGTCGGTTCTGCATGGCCACTGTTCTGAGGGCTACCATCTCATCATTAACAGCCTTCAGACTAGATGAGGTAGAATTTGCTAATTCTTCTAAAGTCGAGGCCATTTGAATTAACTCTCGACTCAGAAAGTTCATGCCGGCTTGTGGAAATATTATACCTAAATAATATTCCCAATCAGCCAATTTTCTTTGTGGTCTGTGGTTAGGTCCGAAGGGGCTGTGGATTTGAACACGGATATGAGGAACCACATATCCTAAATAACATGAGCCAGACCACTGGGCTGGCAACCATGGGTAGGCTCATTTTCCACAAATGAAAGATGTTCCGTTTGGCGCTCCCCATGCCTCTGAAAACAAGAAGCTTATACTGAATTGTGGGGTGTGCCGATCCCATCCTGGAATTTGGAAGGTAGAGGTGGATATATTTGCAGCGATGGTAAGGTTGCAACGACTCCATCCAACCAAGTGCAGACCAATTAGTGTGCTGAAAACATATGTTTCCCTCACGTTCCTTATTGAGAGTCAGGTATGGTGGTGTATGGCTTCTGTTATATTTAGGAGCGTAAGAGCCTGTGAAACTCGTGGGCTCTAAGCCTCGCTCCTGTAGATATTGTAATGTTGTGCAGGTTAAAGTCGTGTTATGGCAACCCCCCATAGTTTGTCATATTAAAATCTCCTAAATTATCCCTCCAAATGATCATGCCTATGACTTCCTCGAGACGCCAAGGAATGGCTCCCATAGGAAGTCCTCCCTGTACATATTTGGGTAATGTGGCACACACCCAGCAGGCACTTTGGTTGGTTTTCTTAGCTGTCAGATAGGAGAGGCCTAAAAAGGAATTAATTCCATGTTCTCCTTTGTGGGAGAGATGATCATTAATTCCTGCGGAACATAGTCCTACAGCAACAATTATTCTTATAAACAGAAATGATTTCTTTCTGAGTCTGTAAATGGGGATGAGGCTCGTCGGCAGTGTGGCGCGTGGATCCAGCGATCTTTTCCTTCCACTCGAACCGCAGACTCGGTTGTCAACAGGATCTGGTAGGGTCCGTCCCACCTGGGCTGGAGAACCTGTGAAGGAAATTTCCTGATCCACACCCACTCTCCTGGGATGAGGTTGTGCCCTCCTTCAGGTGGTGGTCCCCACGCCTCCAGGACCTGCTCGCGGGCTCCTTGGGTGGCCTCTGTCAGCAACTTGCAATAATACAAAGGAATGGTTGATCCATCTGAGGAAACCCCAGTCTCAGCACCTGTAAGAGAACTTGTTTCAAATTATTAAAGGCGGCTTTTGCTGCGGGAACCAAGGCAATCTTGTCCTTGTACTGCACTCCCCCCTTAAGCAGATCTGTTAAGAGTTGTGCTCACCCTGTAAAAAACATTGCACCCAGGCCCTGTTAAAATTTCACAATGCTAGACACAAAAGGGCCTTATCATAACTGCTTCTATTAGACACTCTAAAGCTGAAGCAACTCAGACTTGTGGGTTTCCTCATCAGGGGAAGCACTCAGAATACCATCAACATACTGAGTGATCACAGCCAGTTGAAGCTACGTGATACCCTGTTCTGCATAGTCATTCTTTGTAATGCATAATATTCCAACCCAATAGATCTGGAATAAAACCACCCATTAAAATCTGGTACTCGGCAAGTAAAACTTGCTGTCCCAATACTCCTGTGGCCTCCTGCCATCTTCCCCTATACATTGCTCTATAGTACACTGTTGAACAGAGGAGTGAAACAAGCAGGACAGTAGTGCTCCAGTATCCCCTAACAGAGAAACCAACACTCCATTAACAGTACATTTTTATCCACTGGACTGGGACAGACTTAGGGAGGCTACAAGGGATTTACAGGATCTAATCGTTAGGTAAACAGATTTTCTCACAAGACGTTATTCTCCCCAGTCTCGATTCTAAACCTACAGCGTTTCAGCATGTCTGGTTTCGAGACATTCGAATAAAACCAAATTGTTTCCACTATTGCAACTAATTGTATAAATTACAATTTATAATAATTTATAATAATACAAAAACTGTTTAACTACTTTTACGTCCACCTGTACTGTACTTATACGTTTCAGACGCTCTTATATTTTCCAATCTCCTTAAGTTGATTTTCGTCAAGTCTCTTTAGTTACGTCTCTAGCCAGTCCCGCTGGCTAAACACACTCACACCGTCATTTAGTATACCAAAACTCACAGTTACACACATACATGCCGGCACACAAATTCATAAAACACACATACACATCGAGAATATATTTTTCTCTTCGTAATACAATGTGCTGTATTCTTGTTTTACTTCTACATGAATCCTTTTAATTCCTGAAGCGCACTCCAGGTTCGCTGCATTTCTAATTTCGGGTGCGGTACTTTAGCCCACCGGTCAATATCTTACGGTTTTGGATTTGATCGTATGGGGGAAATCAGGGAAGGTAGGTGCGATTGCAGACCCCCTCGACGGGGTGCGAGACAGTGTTAGAGTGGCGCTGTCATCAACGGCGCCAGCCCCTGCTACATCAAGTCCTTTCCCACTTCGAGTGAGAGTACAGATCTGCGGGCGCCCTCCCTCTAACAGGGGAGACCCTGATCCGTCTTTATCACACTCATACCAAGTGTTATCCCAATCAGACCCCCCTTCTCCATATGGCCACTGAGGGAATTGATCCCAATTATTTTCGTTTCCTGCCTGTTTGTTCCCCTGTGGGAGAGCAGGATATAACTTAGTCGCTGGCTGCAGCACATTAACCAGTGCAGCGTGACCAGAAGTTAATTCCTTCTTTAGTTTCTCATTCTCCTGTACTGCCTCTTTTAGCTTTTTTTTTCTATACTCTTTCGTAGCGAGTAAAGTATATTTTCTTCCGGGTTTTTATTTTCCCCGTAAACACACTTTTAAGTCACATCCCAATTTCTTTCTTTTTCGTCATGTATCTGCCACTACTGGTGCCGGCCGTGCACCAGGGTGGGAGCTACATGCTTGTGCTTTTGCCAATCAATACTCATATGCTTTCTTTACAGGCGTCTTCGCCCCAAATTCCCTCTGACAAACTCAGCTTTTTCCATATTTTTCTCCTTCTTTTCCGTCAACTTACACTTTTCCGATATTTAAACGGACCCTTCCACCACTTTCTCAAACCATCAGTTAGCGCACATGTTCGGTCTCTTTAAGATTTACTTTAAGTCGTGTGTGAGGTAACAGCTCATTCAGTAGGGGGATGCTTTCACTTGAAAAACCTGTGCATTCCTGCACTCATTCAGCCAAGGGCGTCTGTTACCTCCGGATCTAAATACCTCTCAGAGACTTTAGAGAGGATTTACACCGCACTGTTCACAGGTAAGAAACGAGACCTCGAAAACCCCCTTTCTTGATCAGTAATTCACCATCCCCAGAACGCCAGCATCGCTGCTTTTGCCCCGGGGTGGACTTACGCACTGAGCTCAATCAGGGCGATTCTCGGGTCTCAACATCCTTTAAATCCTGCTACTTAATGCTTTGCTCTTTTATTATGAGGTGTGTTTATGTTAGTGTCGTGCGTGTGTATATGTATTTCACAAACAAGGAAAACACCAAAAACATACATGCATATATCTCTTCTACTCCTGTTTCCTTTAAAACAAAAAAACCCACGCCACGCCAGAAACCACGCCACTCCAATCTGTGCACGATCAAGGCGTAGCTAATCTCAGGACCCCGGGCGTAATTAAAGCCCACACCAATCCTGGATTATACGTGCATTTAATGCACCACTCAGCTCCAGAACCCCGGGCGCAATTAAGGCCCACACCGATCCCGAGCCACAGAACTCCGGGTGCAATTAAGACCCACACCAGTCCTGAACTACGTGCATTTAATGCACCACTTGCTCTACAACCCCGGGCGCAATTAAGGCCCACACCGATTCTGAGCCTCAGAACTCCGGGTGCAATTAAGACCCAAACCAGTTCTGACCTTCAGAACTCCGGGTGCAATTAAGACCCACACCAGTCCTGAACTTCACGGTAAGGGTCCAAAACCCGTTCAAAACTCCACGCGCAATTAAGGCATACACCAGCTTCGAACGCCTGTACACAATACCGCGGAACCCCTGCCAGACCAAATTCTGGGCTTACAGCAACCAACCCATTACATACACCGGTGCCTTCCCCGGGCCAGAGGAATTCAGAAACTCACGTTTACTCCGTCATCTCGGGCGATTCTCGCAGGGAGCAGAGATTTCCCAATCGGTCAGAGAGAGTCAGGACTTTTAAATAAAAGAGGAGTCCTTACCTCTTAGTTATGTGCGCGCTGACCATCTCTCCTGCCGATGGGAAGTTCTGCGCCTTCTGGAGCATCCGCCGACTATGCCAAATTTGTTGTAACAGAAGAAATAAGGTTCTTGATCCTGAGATGAAGTAAAACAGATGAGTTTATTGCATGCAAGGAACAATAAAGCCGAAGTCTTGTTTCCCGCAAGAAACAACAAAACCGAAGCATTGTTCAACGTACTGTTACAAACTTTTGGGTTATATAGTGTTTTCTTCTCCGTTTCTGACGTCACTCGGTCTGATGGTAAAGAGGGGGGTTCATGGTATTTGGCCAGTTTACGATGTTCTGGGCAAATGGTCAGTTTAACATTACACCCAGGGGGGTTCCTAGCTTGCATCTGCAATCCTTATCAGTTAACCCCCTTTCCTGCCATAAACCCCAGCTTGTGACTTAGAAGTCTAAACCCCCTACAGAAAGGATTAAATTCAAACCCCCGTCTTCACATCTTTCTTCAGCTGCAAGATAGCAATGCTAACCACTTCGCCACCATTATAAATGGATGGATATTGAAGTGGAAATCTAATAAGTAAATTGATTCTTAAAAATGTAGAGAGCTTTGAAAAAAATATATTGGTGCTTTTAGATAATATATTTCAAGGATGTAACTGCTGTGCTACAGTGCGTGCAGAATTTTAGAAAACAGTTCGTCAACAAAGTACACTGTTTAGGTTAGTTTAGAAGACAATGTACCAAAACAATATATGCTGTCTGGGTCATTAGAATTAGCTGAAAGTAACCGATAAGCTTTGAATAACAAATCTAGTTTTTCTTCTCTCGCTCTATGATGTAATCTGTTTTCTCTTAGAGAAAGGGGAAGTTTTAGAAGGGACCAAGTGCTGAACTTTTTTACAGCGCAACGTCTTATAAAAACCCTGTACTGCTTGTAACAAATTGAGTCTCTGGTTGCACTTTGCGAAGTGGCAGCAGGGCTCCCAATATTGCAATATTGAAATAAAGACCTTACTCAGGTGAGAACTCTCTTTTGTGGCTTCCTTGATAGTTATATTTCCATGACAATATCTTAGTTATCTTTCTAGTTCACAGGTTTGCATGCATGATTTAATTTTGAAAGCCACTGAGACATCAGGTACTACTGTTGTATTTATGAAAAAGAAACAAAACAAAAAACATACTAACAACTGTGCCATCCTACTCCTTAGTTAATACATTTTATTATTCATAAACAGTTAACATTGTTAGCAAAATATTTTGAATTATATTTAACCCTATTTTTTCTTTAGTTTTGTATTTAACTTATTATATGATAGTCAGACTTAATGTATATTTGAACAATGAAAATATATTTTTACAAGATGCGGGGGAAAGTGCAACATCTTATTACAGTGCTAAATTTAATATTATTGATTGCTAATAGTTTATGCTAACACCTAACTTTCTTAATTAGATGTATTTAAAACAGTGAACTAAGTGTAACATACTATTCAGAAATACAATCGAAAATAGTTTTGTGGTGTTTGTATGGATGAAACGTTTCTAAAATGTATAACGTAACAAAATTAAAGACGATTAAAATCTGTAATCTTTCCACTTGTAATGTCATTAGACAGAACAACACGTTTCTGGTTTGTTTTAATTAGTATTAGTTAGTAGTTAGTAGTTTTAATTTAATTAGTATTGCAATTCGCACTGATTCCCTTGCGAAGATATGGACTTAAGAATATTCGTGCCTGGTCAAAAAATGGCATTAAGCACTTAAAATTAATATGGTTAATAATAGTAAACTGTAACATGCTGTAACAAGATCGGTTAAACTGCGAAGAAAATGCTTTCAGAGAAAATGTTTCAGGTGTGAAGAACATAGATCTCCAATGCAATTTCAACCAAACCTGTTCCCACACACCCTGCCCCCACTACCATTAGAATATACACAAAGCACTGAAATCTTTCGAGCTAATGATCAGGTGACCCGAGAGAGAGCGAGAGAAACACCAAGGGGTGCGGAACCAGGGAACTATTTACATGGAAAACGGGCGATCTCCCCAGACTGTCCGCCCGTTTCACTGTTACCTGGATACCTCTTTATTTAGAACTCACTAACACTGATTTTTAGTTTAGAAGGATTCAAGTAGGGTTTTAGATGAAAGGCAGCGACCTTAATCAAGCCCAAATCATAATTGAACCCATTCAGAGCCTACATTACATTTTAGCGTTTCATTCTGAGCAGAAGACCCTCACACCTGAAGAAGGCTTGCGTTTTCTCTCTTCTCTTTTAAGCATGTGTACAATGTGTAATACAATTAGAATGTGTAATTACAATGCGAATCGTATGAGGGTGGGGGGGAGGTGTCTTTCGCTGGAAATCTCGCCTGCTTCTACTTTACGAGCACAACCCCCTCTCTGCCGGAGTGCTGGCTGTGACGAATTAAACCGGTTTCACAGGTTTCAATCACAGACCATGTGACATGGGAGTCAGGAAACTAACACACAGCGCCACCGGATTTGATAACACTATAAAAACGCTATAAAATAATGTGACTAGGCACAGAACAAGTTTACAGCACAGTACAATAATAAATGCTGACCATGACTTTAGAAGCATAAATTGGCTTACACTCAATTTAAACACAAGCTGTCTTTAGCCCTCTAAGCTGGTTCATACACAAATGTAGAGATCCAGGCTCAGAACACACAGCTTCATTAGCGAATACATATGCAGGACAACTAGAGAAGACGTTTTACAGAGGATGGATTTTTAGAAACATCCCATCAGTGACATCACTGAAGTCAACTCCTAGGTACTGTAACTGTCGTGTGGATAGTTTCACAAGAATCAGACAAAGGTTTAAGCATCGCTTGTTCTAGATAAAACTGCAAAAAAAACAACAACAACCCATAATGTACTTCTTTGCAGCTCTGTTTGCCCAAATCATATATTCACAACGTGAAATCTAGAAAATAATATTACGTAACCAAAATCCGCAATATGGAAACAGAACCTGTGTAATTGTTGATAGATGATGTACTCGTAACATTTTTTCAAGACGAACTACAACATTTAAAAAATGACTTGTATGTACTTGATATCTCTAATCAATCCACGGGTCCCAGCACAAAACGAAACTAAAACGCATACCGTTTCGCGCTTCTTATTAGTTGCTCAAAAGTAATTTGACCGTATGAAATGCATAATATAAACCTAGAAACATATACGTGAGCAGTACTTAAGCACTGTAGTATCGGTGTTAAGACATACCTCTCAAATACTGTAAATCAAGTTAAAAATATCTCAAGACCGATTCTGGTCATAATGAAACCATGTTTCGTGTATGTTTTCTTTAAAGTACCGAGACCAGCCATATACTGTATGTTTATGTTCCAAAATTAATATCGTTTATGGCTTCACACGCGTTGCAGTATGCTCCTATTCTTTTTATGCTCAGCTACTAAGATTTCCCTTCAGTGGTAAAATCAGATATGAATATTCAATACTTAAACGGGCACAGTTAAGACATTAAATATACATATACATACTGTATACAGTACAGTTTTCATACGGTAATATGTTTATGTTCCTAAATCAATCTCTTTTATGAGCATGTGAAAGGCATGGTGAATCGATTCTCAAAAATTACTGTACTTTGCATGATTGGAAACAAATGCGTGATTGCGAAATGCTGTGGTGTTACTTTTACAAAGACGGTCAATGAAAAAAAGAATGTTGACCAGGGCAATACTTTGAGTTTACACTTACAGCTTGTCCAAGGTCATTCATTATTAATACTATTAGTAATATCTTCGTTAAAGACTTTGATGGCCACAGCTCAAACATGAGAGGTTGAGCTTTATTAGCTCCACCTTGCGGAAATTCCGGATACTATTATTTTGCTTGTCGTATTATAGGAGAATTTACGGTAACTCGCGGTATTTACCGGTAGCTTGCGGTAGACTGCGTACAGCGTACCGCAAAATAATGCGGTATCGCCCGCGCATTTTGAATGGCTGCATCTGTAGGCTGCCAAAAGTCTCCGAAACCAAATTTTGATAGCAGAAAATTCTCACTCGTCCAGAAGTTCCCTTGGGACCCAACATCCAGCACAGAGTGGTAAAAAAGCGTCTTTTTTGTAGACCCTTGCAGCGTGCATTGGTGGTTCAGTGGTAGAATTCTCGCCTGCCACGCGGGAGGCCCGGGTTCGATTCCTGGCCAATGCAGTGGCTTTTGCAGCGAGCGGCTCCATCATTTGCATCCCCTTTCAACTCGCAACTGAAAACCCACTGAAGCTTAGAAGCTGTGAGCCAGGTCAGTACCCGGATGAGGATGACCTACAGGGAAAAGCAAAGCTTACAGCTGGAAACGGTGTTAATGGAGCCAGCGGTGGGACGCTCACCCTGAGGTCTGTGCGGGTCCCAATGCCCCAGTATAGTGACGGAGACGCTGTGTGGTAAAAAGGCGCTGTCTTTTGGATGAGATGTAAAACCGAGGTCATAGCTCTCTGTGGTCATTAAAAGTGACCACCAAAACCTTTGACAAAAGCTCTTGGTAATTGATGGTCTTCAATAATGCTTCTCCTTTAGGTACATTTGAAATCAGCTGAAAAATGCTGTGAAATGGGGGGGGCACTTCAGGCCAGTGTAGGATTTGAATTTGAATTTTTGAAGAACCATTAAACAGCACGAGAAAGCCCGTACACTGAATTGCAGGGCTTTCTATTCAAAGAAGGACAAAAGAAACTTCCCTGAATTCCATTTTTTGCAGCACAGAGAGGACAGGGGGAACAAGGCCTGTTAGCTCAGTTGGTTTGAGCGTGGTGCTAGTAACGCCAAAGTCGCTGGTTCGATCCCTGTTCGGGCCAGGCAGTCTCCTCCTCTCTTGCCAAAACCTGTTGCTTTCTTGCTGTGGTGAGATTGGTGGTAATGCAAAGACGCCACATACTACCGACAGACGAGAGTGTTGCGGGAGAAGAGAGAAGTGATGGAAGATTGAAGAGTGTCCTAGGTGGAGCCAAGATGAAGTGTCACAATTGCCTAGGGGAGGATTTCAAATGTTTAAGATGGTAAAAATAACCGGAAGTGATCCCCCAGTCCGGCGCAGTCTGACGTACTTCTGTCATATAAAGTAAAACTAGATGTCGAACTGGAGCCTCACCATTTGCATAAGTGAGGCTCCAGTTATACATCTAGTTTCACTTTAAATGACAAAACTGAAGAGACTTAAAAGAGCTGGAGAGGATTTCTTACAACTTTTGAGCCGGCACAGTTTTCGAAAACGTTTTCTTCACGCTGCACTATACAACACAGACAGCCAAGAGTCTCCAAAACAAAACGAATTGACAGATAGGAGAAAAGTCCCACTCGTCCTAAAGTTCCCAAAATCCAGCACTGAGCGTAAACAAAGTGTTCAAGTAGCGTGGGAATGCTACCCCTAATGCTAGCTGGAGTTTGAGCGTCTGGTTCAGAGTTTGCTCAAGAGTTTACCTTTCACAGATGCGCAAAGATGAATGTTGAGGGTGCACGCTTCAAGGCGCCTTACAGTGCAGGGAGTGATTAGAGACGATTCGTGACGTGTGCTCGTTCCCATATACCGTACGCCCCGGGTTGCAGTGCTAGGATGACGTCCAATACCGCTTCGGCACGTAACGGCATTATATTCAAGTGCAGGACATGAGGGTTTTATTTTGTTCGTTTTGTTCTGCTCTGCTTTGCTTTGTTTTGCTTTCCATGGCGTTTGTAAGAGCGTCAATAAAAAGGCGATTCCTGCGTCTAACACGAATGTAAGAGCTATTTCAAGAGCGGCTTCTAAAATGCTTGTAGACATTTGTCTGTTGTTGATTGTTTTTTTGTGTCTAACAAAGTGCCATTTTCCTGTCCGGACGGGGAGACTTTATCATTCCCACATGAAGCAACCCTTAAGTCCTCTGAGGTGTGTCTGTCTGCAAGGCTTGTATTTTGGAAAGGTTTTTTTTTTAATGGAGAACGACTTTGAAAAAGGTTTCCGCCGGCGCCTCGCGATCCATGTGAGATTGTAGCAAGAACGCAGCAATGGCGGCACTCGCTGTAGTCGTGTCCGAGTGGTTAAGGCAATGGACTAGAAATCCATTGGGGTCTCCCCGCGTAAATTCGAATCCTGCCGACTACGGTGTCCTCCTCACGTCGTTGTGTGCCGGCGCAAGCAAGGAAAAGTGCCTTTTTGCTTTTCCTGGTGGTTTTAAAACGCGAGATCGCTTGTACCCGCTGCCTTGGAAAGAAATGTCTACATGTTTACTTGCACATTGTCTATTGTTTGTTTGTACATTGTCTTGATGCACTGTTTGCACTTTGTCTTGTTCTTTACACTTGTTTTACAATCGAGAGACCTTCTGTAAGTAAGAATTCCATTGTACCAGTACCGGTTACATATGGCAATAAAGTTCAAGTTCAAATGCTTCAGCGTCCGCAAACGGCATTTTGCAGCTGGAAGCAGATGGCGACGCTTTTTGCGGTCGCGTGTCTTGTGCCCCATTTCCGGCCTTTAACATCGAATCAATAAAGCTGTTAGAACCGACACCATAGGTGCTTTTCTTACAACTTTTGATCTGACTCAGTTTCGGAATGCAATTCCTGAACACTGCGAGAGACAACCTACAGATGCAGCCATTCAAAATGAGCGGTAAAAACCCGTGGTACAGTAACCAACCCGCAGGGCACCGTAGGGCACCGCGGTAAGTGATTGGCTGGCCAAAATGACCGACAGGGGCACTCGTGGTGCATTGGTTGGTAGTGAAAAGATTTCATCATCTAATGTCTTTACTGTGCACATTTCAATCCGCTTAGTTTTGAATATTTATATGGAATTTTACCACTAAAGGGAAATTTTAGTAGCTGAGCATAAAAAGAAGAGGAGCATAACGCATGTGAAGGTCATAAACGATATTAATTTAGGAACATAAACATTACTGTATGTACATAAACTGTACTGTGTATGGCTGGTCTTGATAGTGTAGTGGTTTGATGGGTTTACTGAGACAATTATCAATTGTAGCAGTAATCACGAGGTTGTTCGTTGGGGCTTTTAGAAAATCAATCGTCAGAACAACTAACAACGCACACACACGGGTTCAATACACGAGATACATTTATTAATATAAACTGTGCACCAAACATATACTAGTCTGCCTGGATACGAGCGGCAGACCTTACTGTGAGGGTTATCAATATACAAGGTATATAATCTCGAAGAGATGCAAACACAAAGAGATACACAACAGAGAATATATGTCAATATATATCGTTCGGTTACCAAATCGCTAATCAGTGTTATTACCCACTGTTACTCTAAACTCGGAAGTAAATACATTACTCATGAATTAAATTGATAACAACTTGTGTTGAGGTACAATTAAATTCTCGAGACGCAATGTAGAACATGGGGTTTACTTATCCACTGTGTTTGGATTTGGAATTTCCCGGCACGAACACCAAACCAGCTGACAGGCTCTGTTGCAGCGGTTGTCCAATGGGCGTTGTGTCGGCGTCCTCTGGCTACCGGCCAACCAGTCGAGGTGCAGCTCGGAGTAGGAAGGCCGGAGGAATCTGACTGCGGCGCGCAGGGCAGTCGTTGCTCCGAGGGGATCTACCAGCAGTCTGGCTGGCTAGTAGAAAGTCTCTATGCACAGAGTGTGACCGCGAGTCCTCACAAGTCACTCTTTTGCCTGGGAAGAAGCTGGTTCGTTCCCGGTCCAGCGCTGCTTCTGAATAAGCTATTCAGGTTGTCGACGAGGGTCCAACTGTAGGCTGCCGTTGATCAAGCGGAGCATTCACGTTGGTAGAATTCTGAATACGTACGGGATCCTCGGCCTCGCGCTTAGAACAAAGTCCAAGTCCTTTTGCAGACAACAGCAGTTGTCACGTGATTGTCTCTGAGGATGCGTGAAAATGGCCAAGGAGAGCCCAGAACTGAGCTTGCGCTCCCTTTTTGATCAAGACCCAGATGTGTGCTGATTGGTTGAGAGTTTGGCGGGCATTGGAGACCCACGTGGTATTACCACGCCCTGCCAGTCCCTGATTGGTTGGTCAAGGTGAGATATAAGTCACTTACTCTTGACACTTAGAAATGCAGTCCAGATGTCCATTCGGCACTCCCTAGACAGATAGGCGCCAGTGGATGACCATTGATCATTATAGCCAGGCTTAGCTAATTGCATCCCCGTCTGGGAGCTTGCTTCTTATCAAAAGAAAAACATCTTAAATCAGCTTGCATGAATTCTTTCTCTGTGGCTGCACCACAGAGATGGAGGGTGAGATGGGGCCTCCTTTAGGAGCATACCAACGCTTAATTCTGTCTTATTAACAAGCATTGCCGCTACATATCCCCCCTTTTTGAAGGTCACGAGGTCCTGAGGCGTTGTTGCCATCAAAACAAAAACAGAGTTAAGTGATGTTTGTTGTACCACGGTGGATTCTACCACCCAATATTCACATTACCTCTCGAGAATTTGTACAGGAAATAGTGTTGGAAAGAACGTTGCGTATACCTGCTCTCAGTTATAAGGTACCTAGGAATGAGGCATTGGGCATCATCATTAGCTCTAGACCTTAAACTTCCGGCAGTTCACTATCAGTATCGGATAGCTCTGCAGCAGGCAGACGTTTGGGAGTGGTTACCTGATTTCGGTGATAAACCATTGCTCCCTTTGTCTCATTCAAACTACCCCGCAAGGCTTTGATACAAGAGAACAGCATCCAACACATTACCCCAGCCATGATCCAGCTACCCAGCAGCAGTGTCAAGATGACCACGTTTATTGTTCCTAGCGCCCCAGAGGATCCACAACGACTGTGCTTGGGACCTACCAGTGTAGTTTTTAAGTTTGTGTCGTTAAGAACAAATTCGACTACCTGTACACCCTCAAGACTTACTGTCTCTTGGATTCTCTCATCCAAGTCAATGCCGTGTCCTCTGAAAGCGTCCACAATCTCGAGTTCCGTTTCGTATAGTTCTGACTCCAGGTGATACAGTGCTAAATCGTTGAGATGCACTATCGCTCCTTCAGGAACTTGTAGAAAAACTGTTTGGTTGGGTAGCTGCACTTCGGTAGCTGTATCATGCCTGTCATATGTTATTGTAACCGTTAACTGTGGTGTGCTGACCAGCCATTTCTTTCCCACCTGCTCAACCTGGGGTTCGTTAACCTCACTTTTGCTCGTCACTGTGGCTTTACACTTTTCAGTGGCAGCCCCCTTTCTGATACCACACAACCTCTGAGTTGTGTCCCTAAGGAATGGCTTACTTGGGCATACCCAGTGGATATCCTTGGTTGATATACACAGTTCCAGGTTTGGAACAAGATACAAATTTGGATCATCCTCCTGGTAAGCTACGAGCGGTGGGGTGGTCAACTTCACATGCATGTCCCCCCTCCAGAAGCCAACGTTCGATATAGACTTGAGTCTATAGATATCCTTGCCACTCACGATGGGAAGGTTCAACAGGAAACCTATTTCCTTGGCTTCAGGGTTGACATGTATAGGAATGGCACTGTCTAGACTGTATGCAAAATGTACCTGTAATGGCTGCACCATCTCAGAAGTGGTTGTCCTAAGTACTTCTTCTACTAAGGACAGTGGAACCAAGTAAGTTGGAATCTGTCCCATGGCTAAGCTAGTTATGGTGGCACTAAGCTCCCTAAGCAAATCCTGCATCAGCATCCTGACCTGTTGCACGTAAGCATAATCCCACTGTAACACGTCGACAATCCTGCCCACGGTGTGGAGGGTGTTATTTAACACTGCTGCATGAAGGTTTACTGCTAATATTGTGCCCTGTAAGGTTTTCCCTAGGCTTTCCAGCCGCTGCTGCTGTTGATACAGCCTGTCCTGAATTTCTGGCATTTCCTTAAGTAACCCAGACACCTGCCTTCTCAGGGTGGTCAGGGTGACAGTGTAAGCAGCAAACAGACCAGCTGAAAATAGCGAGCCCACGGTGGAGGCCGCAGCAATCAGACCCCCCAAGAACCTTTTGGGGCGGCTGAGGCCTGTCATCTCCTCCTGGCTGACTGTTGCCTTCCTCAGCTGGCGGAGCATGTGTATAGTGTCTAGCTGGGCATGCCATACAGCATCCTTAGCCCACTGCCTGCCATGATGGGACACCCTACTGTTCATGTTGATGTGCTTCCGAAACACATCACTTGGGTCCAGCCGCACATACACTCGCTGAGTATATGTTCTGCAATTTGTTAACAACAATCCGGGAGCGTCCTGCAGGACTATGCCGGTAGGAGGACCGGGTTCCACAACTTCAAGGGGCTGTGTCGAAGCGATCCACAGCACTGTCAGGACCAGCCGTGGCAGTTTTAGGATTCCCATTCTGGAACACAGATGAGGCACATGGTACAGTTCCACTATAATTTTGAATATATTTTCCTAGGAGGACCTACACTACAGTACCTAACTACCTGCAGCTACAAAGGGGCACCCCCCTCTTGATCGGGTTTAGATTTTTAACCCTATTCTGTGTCCTCCGGCGCCATTTGAGGTGGGCGATACAACCGGAGGTGGTTGCGATGCACCCACTTATAGACCAGAGATTGCCTTCCTTTTTCAATCCGAATTCGATAAGCTACCGGTGATACCTTATCGACAATCTCGTGGGGTCCTGTCCAACTGGGTAAGAATTTCCGGGCCACCCCTGTGGGTTTGGCAAATTGGAAGTACAGGACCTTGTCTCCTACTTGGAGTTCCTGGTTAACTGCCTTTCGGTCATAGTATGCTTTCCTACCCTCTGCACTCCTTCCCAGATTGTTCTGGGCAAAAGCAAAGGTTGCCTGCAGATGTGCTTGCTGACACATACTGATGGGCCGTAGCAGCCCCCGTCGTGCTCAGGTCCTCCACCCCATAAAGACAGTGTAGGGGAAGAGTCATCTTCCGACCTGTCATCATCTCAAAAGGTGGGACCCCCGTAGAGCAATGGGGCGTGGCTCGGATGGCCATCAGAACCAGGGGCAGCTTAATGTCCCAGTCCCTACTGCTGGTGGAGACAAACTTTTTGAGCATACTAACCACCGTTCGGTTTGCCCTTTCTGCCTGGCCCGAGGATTGAGGGTGGTAGGAGATATGCAACTGGGCCTTGACCCCAAGCATATTCCACAGGGTTGCCATTACTGTAGCTGTGAAATGGGTTCCCTGATCCGAGTCCACGGTCAGGGGGAGTCCCCATCGACTGAACACATGGTTCACCAACAGCACTGCAGTTGTCTCTGCCGTGTCGTTGGGTGCTGGGAGGCACTCAATCCATTTTGTGAATGCACACGTAACCGTGAGGAAATATTTGTTCCCTCTGGATGACCTCACCAGCGGCCCCACCCAATCCATTTGTAGATTGGACCAGGGGAATGTCATGCCCTTTTTCTGGAGTGGTGCACGGTGCAAGGGCCGTGATGGTTGGAACTGGCTACACGTCAGACACCCCTTTACATACGCGGCGATGTCTTGGCCCATGTGAGGCCAGAATGCCACCTGCTGGATAGTGTCGTACGTGGCCTTGATTCCCCGGTGACCCCCACAGGGCTCGTCATGAGCGTGTTGGATCATGACCCCCCGATGGCAGCGGGGAACTACCCACTTTGGGACACCTTGTGCAACTGGTACACAAACCAACAACCCCTTTATAATTTTTAGGTTGTCTTTCACCTCTGCCAGCTCCTTCAGCTCTGGAGACTGGCTCAGCACCTGCTCCGAAAGAGGTTGACGCACTGGGTCAGCGATATGCTGATACATTAGCCCAATTGCTGGGTCCTGTTTCTGCATTTCCGCAAGATCGGTGTTAAAACCCTGTGACCCAAGCACTACAGATTGAGGGTCAGCTCCGACATCCTGTCTAGCCCTGCTTCGGGTGACCGCCTTGACCTCAGCCACGGTTTCTGGGGGTAGCCATTCCTGCTGGAACTGCCAGGGTTCACCCTCTAAGGCGCCAGATTTAGCCAGCCGGTCGGCCTCATCATTCCCGTCTTTGTCGGGTCTCTTCACCTGGGAGTGTCCCTTCACCTTCCTCCAGTAAACCATCATTCCAGCCACGGTCATGAGCTTGTCACTGGCCAGGAACAACTCTTTGTTCTTTACTTCCTTGCCCCGGGCATTTTTCATGCCGTTACCCTTCCAATACGGAAGATGGGACACGAAGCTATGTCGGGCGTAGTTCGAGTCACTACAGATGACAAATTGTTTAAGGCCATTTGTCAGGGCCTGCTGGAGGGTGATCAGCACCCCAGCTACGTCCGCATACTGACTAGTCTTTGGTCCTAGCTTATAGCGGGTCGGCCCACAGGGAGTATTGTCTTGCCAGACTACTCCTACCCCTGCTAGCACCTGCTGTTTGTGGCGAAAAGAGCAACCGTCAACATAGGCCATGGGTAAGCCCTGGCCCACGTTTTCATCGTAGTACCGGTGATTGTTCGGTAGCTCAGCAGCGGGAATTGTTTCTGGAGCTTCCATGTCAGTGTCACAGCCGTGACACACTTGGCCCAAAGCCAGGCCCTGTCCCAGGTACATTTTCTTGCTCTGTGCATAACGTACCTCTATCTCATAGCCTTGTAGGGCCATCATCCATGCCACAATCCTGCTATTTGACACCCTGCCCGCTTTGAGTCTCTGGCTATGCAGGAATGTCACAGGTTGGTGGCAGGTTTCGATGATGATCTTTTGTCCCCCTACATAACTACGGAAGTGTTCTACCGACCAGACCGTAGACAACAGGGCCTTCTCGCAGTCCAAGAACTTTTGCTCCACTGGGTTCAGGGCTCGACTGGCATACGCCACCACCCTTCGCTCTTGGTCATATTCCTGACTCAGAGCAGCCCCAATGCAGTGCTCTGAGAACCCTGCTTCAAGGTAGAAGACCTTATTTTTGTCAGGGTAGGCCAAGCACGGCGCACTACCGAGTCTGCGCTTCAGCTCCATCACAGCCTGTTCTGAGGAAGGTCCCCACTCAAAGGGCACGTCTTTCTGCAGCAGCTTGTGGAGGGGCCTTGCTATTTCAGCGTAATCCTCAATGAACTGCCGGGAATAATTACATACTCCCAGAAAGCTGCGCAGTTCAGACAGGTTAGTGGGCGACTTCATATTCTGGATAGCTTGGACTCTGCTGGACTGTGGCTGTATGCCTTGGGCTCCAACCAATAGTCCCACGTACTCCACTTGGGTCCTACACCACTGTCCCTTAGCCAGAGACAGTTTGGCCCCTGCACGGGAGAGCTGGGTCAACACATGCCTGATCTCGGCCATGTGTTCTTCCCAGGTCTGACTCCGCATCAGAATATCGTCCACATAGACCAGGTTGCCCCTGGCGGCTGCATCACTCATGGCTTTGTGCAGAAATATGTTGAACTCCGCTGGGGAGTTGGAATACCCAAAGGGGCATCGATTCCAGGTGAACTGCCTGTTTCCAAAGGAAAAGGCCAGTTTGTACTGGTCTGTCGGTTCTACCTTAAGGGTCCAGAACCCATTGGCCACATCCACTGTGGTGAAATATTTTGCTGTTGTCACCTTGGCTAACTCCCGATCTAGGTAGATCATTGGCCATCGTGACAAAGGAACCTGTTTATTCAACTGCCGGTAGTTAATGGTCAGACGCCACTTACCATTGGGTTTCAGCACCGGCCACAGTGGGGAGTTATAAGTGGAGTTACACTCCCTTATGATCTGACGCTCTAGTAGAGCATCCAACGTCTGCTTTATGTACTCGTATGCCGTGAGGGGAATGCGATACTGCCTGACATAGGTTGGGCGGGCGCCAGGGGCCGTAGGAATGCGCACTGTGTGCAAATCCGTCACCCCGCAGTCATAGGCGTCCCGTGCAAACACTTCCTGGAAATCCTGGAAGATCTGATGCAGCTGCTGACGCTGGCTTTCCGTTTCCAGGGCATCTGCCTTACCAACCTGATCCTGTACCTGCTCTAGGAACCCCGCTTTTGACGGCATGGCGGTATCCCGGGTCGCACTCTCGGCTGAGTGGTCCGTCGGAACCCCTGCGTGTACTGTATACACAACCATCTCATCCTTATCGCTAAGGTCCACTCTGCACACCTCCTGGTTGCAGAATCCCTCTATTGGCATAATTGCAATCATCCGCCGGGGGTAGGTGTAGTACACCTGCTCGGTCCCCCCCTCCCTGGCCAAGGGACCAGGGAGCTGCCCCAGTACTGGGATGGCCAGTTCGAAATCATAGAACCCATTGTCAATTACCAGTCCCATGTCAGTGCGAGCAGGGATTTTGACATCTTGTTTTGCTATGTTTTGCACCAACAGGCAGGTGGCTCGGCCATTCCTTTCCAGTCTGGGGGTACCACAGACTGCTAGGTTCAGTCTGATAAACTGAGCTGATGGTTGGAAGAAAACCATCTCAGCATCCATCCTCTGTCCCTTCTTTAGGACAAGGCGTACCGGAAACCCTGCTGTTGACGCAGGAACGATCAGGTCCGATTCGTTTACTACCTGGCAGGCTTGAGGAATCGTCTGACCTGACCGAATGTTCTCGGGGTCGCCGCTTAGAGAGTGGGCATCTGGGTTCACCCGTGTCCACAGCACACTGTTTACTGTGTCCAGCTGGGCGCCCAGTCGAACCAACAGGTCTGCACCAATACAGACCGAATGGGTCAGCTGAGGTGCTACCTGGAATTAGTGAGCAAACTTCCTTTTTCCGATGGAGATGGAAGCTGCACAGCTTCCTTTGCTCCAAATGGACCTATGAGGTGGGGGTGCCCACCACAGACCCTGTGATTGCGTCACCAGGGTCACCTGACGGCTTCGCGACAGGTCCTCGAACAGACCTTCACTGATTATGGACTTCTCAGAGCTGAGGCTGAGAATTACATCATCAACCTGCACTTCTGCCACCTGGACCCCTCCCACCACCATGGGGTGGTAGTCCTTGTCCCCCTGAGGTACCAGGGCGCACAGAAAGGACTCCCATTCATTACCGGACAGGGAGATCCACTCTTCTTCAGGGATGAAAAAGGGGTGTGCTTTACCTGGCGGGTCAAGCAGCTGCTCGGAGCACTGCTCCTGTAGTTGGGAGACCGTGGGAGTGCTGGCCTGGGCAGGACTTCCCTGTAGTTTTGGAAAGCAAGAAGAGACATTTATTTCTCGTCCAGAGGAACCAGGAGAATCCTCCAACTCAGCTATGGTGTTCAGTGGGCACTGTGTGATCACAGCATAACCACTGAACCCCCCTTTTTGCTGTACGACAGGCTTAGGGTGCTTGACCTGAGCCCACAATTTTCCACGCTGGCAGTCCACCAGAGGCTCCAGCCTGTCAAGCAGGTCTTGGCCAATGAGTAGTGGCTCTGTTTTAAACCTAGAGATGTAAACAGGATGCACCACGTTCATTGGCCCGAACCTAAGTGCCACCCACACTCGGTGTGTGATCCTGGCATGATCCTGGGTATAGCTGGAAATATCTATCTTACACGGTTCTACCTTAAGTCTGATGCCTTTTCCTTTCGCTACTCGTTTGAGCTCGCTGAGTAGATCGGCTGACATCAAACTAATTTCAGCCCCAGTGTCAACCAGTGCTTCTCTATCTAAGACGTTTTCAAGAGAAACCTTGATATAAATACGCCTTGCTTTGCCTTTCTGGCTGAGATTCCCTAAGAATTGTTGGAAGCCTGCCTTTTCTTTGACTTCAGGGGCGGGGTCAGCGCCCAACTCAGAGTCACAGCCTTCTTCCAGGCAGGAACCCTCCCACCCAATCAGATAGACTGAGGGAGGGGTTTGGGATGGATCCCCGCCTCCTCCAGTGAGAAGGGGCGTGGTCCCACTAAGCTCATTCACGCTTCCGGCATTCAGTGCGGAAGGTTTACCCTGTCCTGATCTCTCAAGCAGGGCTTGTTCAAGCCTGGCCAGGCGGGTTGCAGTCGACTCCCTTCGTCCAGCCTTCTGATAGGCTCTGCCTGTGCCCTTGCCTTCCCCGTAGCGCTCACGGCGGCTCTGACGCTTAGTGCGGTCCTGCCTGCCTATTTTGCGCCGGGGCTTAGCGGGCTCAGGAACCTCAGCTCCCTCGAGCTGAGGCGAGTCGTCAACCCTGCTGGCTTTAGTGGCGAACACGGCCGTTTTAGCAGGTTTTCGCTCTGAGGAAGCAGAGACTTCAGCTCCCCAGGCTTTTTGAGCCAACCTTCTAATGTCAGCCATTTTCATCGCTTTTGCATCAGTGTGCATCACAATCATTTTCCTGATTGAGGGATGCAGATTAGCAATGAATAAACCTTTGAAATTCACGTTCTCTTCGCAACCCTCTTCATTCCGCCCTGCAAAATAAGTGCGCCTAAGCCTCTCATAATAGTCGCGAGGGGCTTCAGCTTTTTCGTGCTTAATATGGTGTGCAGCGGCCACGGCAGCTATGGGATCGATAAAAGCCGAAAATTCTCCGATCATTGCCTGACACAGCTCCTCAAAGCTATTACAGACCTCCGGTCCTTGTCTAGACATCCACTCGTGGACCGCTCGGCTAGTAGTTTTCCTTACTAACATAGCCTTTTCCTGTTCGGACGCTCCGGGCATAAACTGCAAAGTATGTCTCAGCTCATCGATGTAGGTTTCCACATTATTCCCTGACACTGACGGGTCAAACCTTTCTACATCTTTGGCTAACTGCCTCAGGGAGTGGAGGTTAATTTTTACGGTTTCTCCACGGGCAGGGGGACGGCCGTGATCAGGAGCAGGGGGTCTATGCCTGAATTGCATCGCCCTTGCGTCTCGCGCAGGACTCGGCGATATCCCGCATCCGACCACAGACCCTGGCCGGGAGAAACCTCCTCCCGGCGCGCTGGGTGAGCGCTCCGGGCTGCTAGGTGGGCTGGCATGCAAGTGGGATCTAGCCTGTTTTGCTTCCAGTACGGCAGCATCTAACTCCTTTTGCCTTTCCTGGCTGAGCTCATTTAAACGCTCAATTTCTTTTTCTTTTTCTTTCAAGCTCGCTTCCAGGTCTCTCCTAGCTACCTCAGCCGCAGTTTCTCTAGCAGACAGGTCATCTAATTTACCTAAAACTTCCCTGAGTCTGTCTTCACTTTCCTCATTTTTCACTCTCTTTTCTCTGATTATATCCAACAACTCAACTCGCTCCGCCTTATATCTTTCTAGCTTTCCCTGAAGCTTTTGAAACTTTGTCAGCTCGGACAAAGACAGTTCCAGCTGTTTAGCTAGATTTAAGGCGAAACTCGATAGGACCTGAACTGCGTTCACGGACCCTCCTGTGTTAAGCTGGTTCGCTACCTTAGCTACTAAATCTACTTGCAGCTTCTCAATATCATCAAAGTTCAACTTTTCGATACCGCTCCAGTAACCAGGATTGTCGTCGCTAGAAATAGTACTTATAAGCGACTCCACTTCAGACATTTTAGCAGCCATTGTCATTACGTCAGAGAAACTTTAAGAGTATTACTTTTTTTTCTTTTACCAAAATACAGTATGGAATCTAAACACCCGAGCAGATGGATTTCCAATCAGTACACGTTACACTAAACGCTAGAAAACAGGGGGATTTCTTTACGCAGTTATCAGCACACCCGGTATTCGCGTATAGAAGCCGCGGTGCTGTGCTGAACTTGAACTCACAGCAATATCAGTTATTCTGTGCGATTGATTCTCATTTCATTCTAAACTCGCCCACCCAGGGACGCCATTAAATGTAGTGGTTTGATGGGTTTACTGAGACAATTATCAATTGTAGCAGTAATCACGAGGTTGTTCGTTGGGGCTTTTAGAAAATCAATCGTCAGAACAACTAACAACGCACACACACGGGTTCAATACACGAGATACATTTATTAATATAAACTGTGCACCAAACATATACTAGTCTGCCTGGATACGAGCGGCAGACCTTACTGTGAGGGTTATCAATATACAAGGTATATAATCTTGAAGAGATGCAAACACAAAGAGATACACAACAGAGAATATATGTCAATATATATCGTTCGGTTACCAAATCGCTAATCAGTGTTATTACCCACTGTTACTCTAAACTCGGAAGTAAATACATTACTCATGAATTAAATTGATAACAACTTGTGTTGAGGTACAATTAAATTCTCGAGACGCAATGTAGAACATGGGGTTTACTTATCCACTGTGTTTGGATTTGGAATTTCCCGGCACGAACACCAAACCAGCTGACAGGCTCTGTTGCAGCGGTTGTCCAATGGGCGTTGTGTCGGCGTCCTCTGGCTACCGGCCAACCAGTCGAGGTGCAGCTCGGAGTAGGAAGGCCGGAGGAATCTGACTGCGGCGCGCAGGGCAGTCGTTGCTCCGAGGGGATCTACCAGCAGTCCGGCTGGCTAGTAGAAAGTCTCTATGCACAGAGTGTGACCGCGAGTCCTCACAAGTCACTCTTTTGCCTGGGAAGAAGCTGGTTCGTTCCCGGTCCAGCGCTGCTTCTGAATAAGCTATTCAGGTTGTCGACGAGGGTCCAACTGTAGGCTGCCGTTGATCAAGCGGAGCATTCACGTTGGTAGAATTCTGAATACGTACGGGATCCTCGGCCTCGCGCTTAGAACAAAGTCCAAGTCCTTTTGCAGACAACAGCAGTTGTCACGTGATTGTCTCTGAGGATGCGTGAAAATGGCCAAGGAGAGCCCAGAACTGAGCTTGCGCTCCCTTTTTGATCAAGACCCAGATGTGTGCTGATTGGTTGAGAGTTTGGCGGGCATTGGAGACCCACGTGGTATTACCACGCCCTGCCAGTCCCTGATTGGTTGGTCAAGGTGAGATATAAGTCACTTACTCTTGACACTTAGAAATGCAGTCCAGATGTCCATTCGGCACTCCCTAGACAGATAGGCGCCAGTGGATGACCATTGATCATGATAGCCAGGCTTAGCTAATTGCATCCCCGTCTGGGAGCTTGCTTCTTATCAAAAGAAAAAATCTTAAATCAGCTTGCATGAATTCTTTCTCTGTGGCTGCACCACAGAGATGGAGGGTGAGATGGGGCCTCCTTTAGGAGCATACCAACACTTAATTCTGTCTTATTAACAAGCATTGCCACTACAATAGTTTAAAGAAAAAATACACACCAGTCTTCCATTTCTCCCTAAACATTTTAAGCATGAAATTTTTATGAAACGGTACCCAAATATGTGATTGCTGTATAGAATGAATTTTAATTTTTAAAAATTATTTAACACGAAAATTAAGCTGTTTACATCTTCCGCCTGAGAACAGTCACCCGTTGCTACCCAACGCAGAAACACAGCCACTAACTAGCAAAGAGAGGACATTAGCTAGCCAATATGATAAAGAAATAAATAATTATTTTGTTTATTTCTTTTGCACATTTATTTGAACATTTCCATCGATTGTACAAGCACTTGGAAACTGTCCAATCCCTAGTTCATCAAGCATTTACCGGTCTGGTGCCGGTCTGTGTCTTCTAGGATATAATGCCAGCGAACTCTTGTTTTTATGTCCACTATAACTACGCTGGGCAAACGTTCCGAGGTCAAATTCTTCCAGCACGGGGGTACCTTTAATGCGGAGACGACGGCACCGAATTTTTTTGGCGCGCCTTCTCTTTAAAGCCCTGGCCAAATATGAAGACAGTACGTACAGTTATAATTCAAACGGAATTAAAAACTACACATCCCAGTTACCACGGTGGTGCTTGTGATCATTGCGTTTAACCAACGAAACAGGGCGAAAAATCAGTCACATGACTTTGGGGCAGAGTTTCGAAAGCTTAACCTATCAGCAACAAAGCGAAATTTACACGATAGACTACCTCAAACTGTCAGTTACACGACTGTGTATGTCGCTTAAGCCACTCCTATTTGGCATTTTAGTTATGGAGGCGAGAAGACGCCCCCCCCCCCCCTCTCTGGGTGTCTGATTTGCCGCCATCTTTAACTGTTCGGTGTCCGAATCGGAGTAGCTACGCGTACGAAATAAAGTTAATCCCAACTACAAAACATATATTTTTGTGGTAAGAGGGTGCAAAACATCAGTATTTACTGCTATTAATTACTGTACGATTTATAGTTGAAATCTGAGCCTAGATATAAAGTTAGATATAAAGTTAAAATCTCGACAAAGCAATGTAGGAAATACAGAGAAAATAAATCCTTTCTGACATCTAAAATCAGTTTCGATCAAGGTCTCTAAAACGAACAAGAAAAAGAGGATTTTCGGAGGGCAATTACGCTGTGTTTATATAGAATAACTGATTTATGAGCAATCTAATTTCTTGTTCGTTTAAAACAGTGAAATGTAGGCTGCAAAAGATCGCACCAGAAACAGCACTCTCTCTGCCTGTCATAGACGTTCAGGAAAGGCTGATTGAAGTCATGTCAAGTACAATAATTCGGTGATCAATAATAACAGTTGTAGGACAGTATATAAGGAGGATAAGGATTTTGAAGTTGACTCGAAATCTGATAGGTAACCAGTGCAAGGACTTGAAAACAGGTGTAATGCATCCCTGATAGGATTCTTGCTGTCATATTCTGAACATATTGAAGATTGCTCAGTGTGGATTTAATTTCCCCAGTGAACAGGATGTGCATTTATAAATTCTAGAAAAAAAGCCTTTCTTGATTTCTCTAGTTCCCTTTAAAATAAACTATTATTCCACAATGCAGAGTATTACATGGCCAGTATTTACACATGATATTTGTGATTTAAAGAAATTAACACAAGCAGCTTTTGGAGATTTAAGTGTTGGCTGAGTTATTGCAGGATAAAAGACTAGAGATGTTGGCAAGAAGAAGATAATTTGGGGAAAGCTGAGGAATACACTTATAACAAGAACACTTCCTAATGGGGTTAGGCATACTTTTGATGAAGATGATGAAGTTAACAGACTATATGTTTACATAGATACTGAAATAAGGATTGTATTTTAGATTATGTGTAGTTGCTGGCATTGAACTGTGTGTTGGATGCACATGAATTGAAGGAATGGGCAAACATAGCTGATGCGGATCCACAGACCCAGCATATTAAGATGTTTATACTTAGAGGCAATTTGTTTAAATAACTAGGTATGGATACTGATGTGCAAGAGAGGTGGAAAGGCTGTTTCCTTAAGCCAGCACTATAAAATATTTTATTCTCAGTGAGATGCTGCCATTTCATCGTGGGTTTCTAACACTGTGTATAGTTCCATCCACACAGTGCCTTTACTTCCATCCATTTCTAATCTCTTTATCCAGTACAGAGGATTTGGAGCCTATCCCAGTAAGCAACGGACACAAGGCAGAATACACTCTGGACATAGCGCCAGTCCGTCACAGGACAGACAGACACAAACACACACACACCAGGGCCAGTTTTCCCATAAACCAATTAACTTACCAGTATGTTTTGGAGTGCGAGAGGGAGTCATATCACACATATGGAGAAAAACCATGTAACCCAGAGAGAACATGTAAACCCCACACACACAGGATGACAGGAATTGAACCTAGGACCCCAGTGCTGCAAGATAGCAATGCTAACCATTTCGCCACCATTATAAATGGATGGATATCTTAGTTATCTTTCTAGTTCACAGGTTTGCATGCATGATTTACTTTTGAAAGCCACTGAGACATCAGGTACTACTGTTGTATTTATGAAAAAGAAACAAAACAAAAAACATACTAACAACTGTGCCATCCTACTCCTTAGTTAATACATTTTATTATTCATAAACAGTTAACATTGTTAGCAAAATATTTTGAATTATATTTAACCCTATTTTTTCTTTAGTTTTGTATTTAACTTATTATATGATAGTCAGACTTAATGTATATTTGAACAATGAAAATATATTTTTACAAGATGCGGGGGAAAGTGCAACAGCTTATTACAGTGCTAAATTTAATATTATTGATTGCTAATAGTTTATGCTAACACCTAACTTTCTTAATTAGATGTATTTAAAACAGTGAACTAAGTGTAACATACTATTCAGAAATACAATCGAAAATAGTTTTGTGGTGTTTGTATGGATGAAACGTTTCTAAAATGTATAACGTAACAAAATTAAAGACGATTAAAATCTGTAATCTTTCCAGTTGTAATGTCATTAAACAGAACAACACGTTTCTGGTTTGTTTTAATTAGTATTAGTTAGTAGTTAGTAGTTTTAATTTAATTAGTATTGCAATTCGCACTGATTCACTTGCGAAGATATGGACTTAAGAATATTCGTGCCTGGTCAAAAAATGGCATTAAGCACTTAAAATTAATATGGTTAATAATAGTAAACTGTAACATGCTGTAACAAGATCGGTTAAACTGCGAAGAAAATGCTTTCAGAGAAAATGTTTCAGGTGTGAAGAACATAGATCTCCAATGCAATTTCAACCAAACCTGTTCCCACACACCCTGCCCCCACTACCATTAGAATATACACAAAGCACTGAAATCTTTCGAGCTAATGATCAGGTGACCCGAGAGAGAGCGAGAGAAACACCAAGGGGTGCGGAACCAGGGAACTATTTACATGGAAAACGGGCGATCTCCCCAGACTGTCCGCCCGTTTCACTGTTACCTGGATACCTCTTTATTTAGAACTCACAAACACTGATTTTTAGTTTCGAAGGATTCAAGTACGGTTTTAGATGAAAGGCAGCGACCTTAATCAAGCCCAAATCATAATTGAACCCATTCAGAGCCTACATTACATTTTAGCATTTCATTCTGAGCAGAAGACCCTCACACCTGAAGAAGGCTTGCGTTTTCTCTCTTCTCTTTTAAGCATGTGTACAATGTGTAATACAATTACAATGTGTAATTACAATGCGAATCGTATGAGTGTGGGGGGGAGGTGTCTTTCGCTGGAAATCTCGCCTGCTTCTACTTTACGAGTACAACCCCCTCTCTGCCGGAGTGCTGGCTGTGACGAATTAAACCGGTTTCACAGGTTTCAATCACAGACCATGTGACATGGGAGTCAGGAAACTAACACACAGCGCCACCGGATTTGATAACACTATAAAAACGCTATAAAATAATGTGACTAGGCACAGAACAAGTTTACAGCACAGTACAATAATAAATGCTGACCATGACTTTAGAAGCATAAATTGCCTTACACTCAATTTAAACACAAGCTGTCTTTAGCCCTCTAAGCTGGTTCATACAGAAATGTAGAGATCCAGGCTCAGAACACACAGCTTCATTAGCGAATACATATGCAGGACAACTAGAGAAGACGTTTTACAGAGGATGGATTTTTAGAAACATCCCATCAGTGACATCACTGAAGTCAACTCCTAGGTACGGTAACTGTCGTGTGGATAGTTTCACAAGAATCAGACAAATGTTTAAGCATCGCTTGTTCTAGATAAAACTGCAAAAAAAACAACAACAACCCATAATGTACTTCTTTGCGGCTCTGTTTGCCCAAATCATATATTCACAACGTGAAATCTAGAAAATAATATTACGTAACCAAAATCCGCAATATGAAAACAGAACCTGTGTAATTGTTGATGGATGATGTACTCGTAACATTTTTTCAAGACGAACTACAACATTTAAAAAATGACTTGTATGTACTTGATATCTCTAATCAATCCACGGGTCCCAGCACAAAACGAAACTAAAACGCATACCGTTTCGCGCTTCTTATTAGTTGCTCAAAAGTAATTTGACCGTATGAAATGCATAATATAAACCTAGAAACATATACGTGAGCAGTACTTAAGCACTGTAGTATCGGTGTTAAGACATACCTCTCAAATACTGTAAATCAAGTTAAAAATATCTCAAGACCGATTCTGGTCATAATGAAACCATGTTTCGTGTATGTTTGCTTTAAAGTACCGAGACCAGCCATATACTGTATGTTTATGTTCCAAAATTAATATCGTTTATGGCCTTCACACGCGTTGCAGTATGCTCTTATTCTTTTTATGCTCAGCTACTAAGATTTCCCTTCAGTGGTAAAATTAGATATGAATATTCAATACTTAAACGGGCACAGTTAAGACATTAAATATACATATACATACTGTATACATTACAGTTTTCATATGGTAATATGTTTATGTTCCTAAATCAATCTCTTTTATGAGCATGTGAAAGGCATGGTGAATCGATTCTCAAAAATTACTGTACTTTGCATGATTGGAAACAAATGCGTGATTGCGAAATGCTGTGGTGTTACTTTTACAAAGATGGTCAATGAAAAAAAAAATGTTGACCAGGGCAATACTTTGAGTTTACACTTACAGCTTGTCCAAGGTCATTCATTATTAATACTATTAGTAATATCTTCGTTAAAGACTTTGATGGGCACAGCTCAAACATGAGAGGTTGAGCTTTATTAGCTCCACCTTGCGGAAATTCCGGATACTATTATTTTGCTTGTCGTATTATAGGAGAATTTACGGTAACTCGCGGTATTTACCGGTAGCTTGCGGTAGACTGCGTACAGCGTACCGCAAAATAATGCGGTATCGCCTGCGGATTTTGAATGGCTGCATCTGTAGGCTGCCAAAAGTCTCCGAAACCAAATTTTGATAGCAGAAAATTCTCACTCGTCCAGAAGTTCCCTTGGGACCCAACATCCAGCACAGAGTGGTAAAAAAACGTCTTTTTTGGAGACCCTTGCAGTGTGCATTGGTGGTTCAGTTGTAGAATTCTCACCTGCCACGTGGGAGGCCCGGGTTCGATTCCCGGCCAATGCAGTGGCTTTTGCAGTTAGCGGCTCCATCACTTGCATCCCCTTTCAACTCGCAACTGAAAACCCACTGAAGCTTAGAAGCTGTGAGCCAGGTCAGTAACCGCATGAGGGTGACCTACAGGGAAAAGCAAAGCTTACAGCTGGAAGCGGTGTTAATGGAGCCAGCGGTGGGACGCTCACCCTGAGGTCTGTGCGGGTCCCAATGCCCCAGTATAGTGACGGAGACGCTGTGTGGTAAAAAGGCGCCGTCTTTTGGATGAGATGTAAATCCGAGGTCATAGCTCTCTGTGCTCATTAAAAGTGACCACCAAAACCTTTGACAAAAGCTCTTGGTAATTGATGGTCTTCAATAATGCTTCTCCTTTAGGTACATTTGAAATCAGCTGAAAAATGCTATGAAATGGGGGGGCACTTCAGGCCAGTGTAGGATTTGGGTTACAAGAACCATTAAACAGCACGAGAAAGCCCGTACACTGAATCGCAGGGCTTTCTATTCAAAGAAGGACAAAAGAAACTTCCCTGAATTCCATTTTTTGCAGCACAGAGAGAACAGCAGGCACGAGGCCTGTTAGCTCAGTTGGTTAGAGCGTGGTGCTAATAACGCCAAGGTCGCGGGTTCGATCCCCGTTCGGGCCAGGCAGTCTCCTCCTCTCTTGTCAAAACCCGTTGCTTTCTTGCTGTGGTGAGATTGGTGGTAATGCAAAGACGCCACATACTGCCGACAGACGAGAGTGTTGCGGGAGAAGAGAGAAGTGATGGAAGATTGAAGAGTGTCCTAGGTGGAGCCAAGATGAAGTGTCACAATTGCCTAGGGGAGGATTTCAAATGTTTAAGATGGTAAAAATAACCGGAAATGATCCCCCAGTCCGGCGCAGTCTGACGTACTTCTGTCATATAAAGTGAAACTAGATGTCGAACTGGAGCCTCACCATTTGCATAAGTGAGGCTCCAGTTATACATCTAGTTTCACTTTAAATGACAAAACTGAAGAGACTTAAAAGAGCTGGAGAGGATTTCTTACAACTTTTGAGCCGGCACAGTTTTCGAAAACGTTTTCTTCACGCTGCACTATACAACACAGACAGCCAAGAGTCTCCAAAACAAAACGAATTGACAGATAGGAGAAAAGTCCCACTCGTCCTAAAGTTCCCAAAATCCAGCACTGAGCGTAAACAAAGTGTTCAAGTAGCGTGGGAATGCAACCCCTAATCCTAGCTGGAGTTTGAGCGTCTGGTTCAGAGTTTGCTCAAGAGTTTACCTTTCACAGATGCGCAAAGATGAATGTTGAGGGTGCACGCTTCAAGGCGCCTTACAGTGCAGGGAGTGATTAGAGACGATTCGTGACGTGTGCTCGTTCCCATATACCGTACGCCCCGGGTTGCAGTGCTAGGATGACGTCCAATACCGCTTCGGCACGTAACGGCATTATATTCAAGTGCAGCACGTGAGGGTTTTATTTTGTTCGTTTTGTTCTGCTCTGCTTTGCTTTGTTTTGCTTTCCATGGCGTTCGTAAGAGCGTCAATAAAAAGGCGATTCCAGCGTCTAACACGAATATAAGAGCTATTTCAAGTGCGGCTTCTAAAATGCTTGTAGACATTTGTATGTTGTTGATTGTTTTTTTGTGTCTAACAAAGTGCCATTTTCCTGTCCGGACGGGGAGACTTTATCATTCCCACATGAAGCAACCCTTAAGTCCTCTGAGGCGTGACTGTCTGCAAGGTTTGTATTTTGGAAAGGTTTTTTTTTTTTAACGGAGAACGACTTTGAAAAAGATTTCCGCCGGCGTCTCGCGATCCGTGTGAGATTGTAGCAAGAACATGGTGCGGCTTCTTAAATGCTTGTGGACATTTGTCTGTTGTTGATTGTTTCTTTGTGTCTAACAAAGTGCCATTTTCCTGTCCGGACGGGGAGACTTTATCATTCCCACATGAAGCCACCCTTAAGTCCTCTGAGGCGTGTCTGTCTGCAAGTCTTGTATTTTGGAAAGGTTTTTTTTTTAATGGAGAACGACTTTGAAAAAGGTTTCCGCCGGCGCCTCGCGATCCATGTGAGATTGTAGCAAGAACGCAGCAACCACAGCGCTTGCTGTAGTCGTGGCCGAGTGGTTAAGGCGATGGACTAGAAATCCATTGGGGTCTCCCTGCGCAGGTTCGAATCCTGCCGACTACGGTGTCCTCCTCACGTCGTCGTGTGTCGGCGCAAGCAAGTGCCTTTCTGCTTTTCCTGGTGGTTTTAAAACGCGAGATCGCTTGTACCCGCTGCCTTGGAAAGAAATGTCTACATGTTTACTTGCACATTGTCTATTGTTTGTTTGTACATTGTCTTGATGCACTGTTTGCACTTTGTCTTGTTTTTGTCTTGTTTTTTACACTTGTTTTACAATCGAGAGACCTTCTGTAAGTAAGAATTCCATTGTACCAGTACCGGTTACATATGGCAATAAAGTTCAAGTTCAAATGCTTCAGCGTCCGCAAACTGCATTTTGCAGCTGGAAGCAGATGGCGACGCTTTTTGCGGTCGCGTGTCTTGTGCCCCATTTCCGGCCTTTAACATCGAATCAATAAAGCTGTTAGAACCGACACCATAGGTGCTTTTCTTACAACTTTCGATCTGACTCAGTTTCGGAATGCAATTCCTGAACACTGCGAGAGACAACCTACAGATGCAGCCATTCAAAATGAGCGGTAAAAACCCCTGGTACAGTAACCAACCCGCAGGGCACCGTAGGGCACCGCGGTAAGTGATTGGTTGGCCAAAATGACCGACAGGGGCACTCGTGGTGCATTGGTTAGTAGTGAAAAGATTTAATCATCTAATATCTTTACTGTGCACATTTCAATCCGCTTAGTTTTGAATATTTATATGGAATTTTACCACTAAAGGGAAATTTTAGTAGCTGAGCATAAAAAGAAGAGGAGCATAACGCATCTGAAGGTCATAAACGATATTAATTTAGGAACATAAACATTACTGTATGTACATAAACTGTACTGTGTATGGCTGGTCTTGATAGTTTAAAGAAAAAATTCACACCAGTCTTCCATTTCTCCCTAAACATTTTAAGCATGAAAGTTTTATGAAACGGTACCCAAATATGTGATTGCTGTATAGAATGAATTTTAATTTTTAAAAATTATTTAACACGAAAATTAAGCTGTTTACATCTTCCGCCTGAGAACAGTCACCCGTTGCTACCCAACGCAGAAACACAGCCACTAACTAGCAAAGAGAGGACATTAGCTAGCCAATATGATAAAGAAATAAATGATTATTTTGTTTATTTCTTTTGCACATTTATTTGAACATTTCCATCGATTGTACAAGCACTTGGAAACTGTCCAATCCCTAGTTCATCAAGCATTTACCGGTCTGGTGCCGGTCTGTGTCTTCTAGGATATAATGCCAGCGAACTCTTGTTTTTATGTCCACTATAACTACGCTGGGCAAACGTTCCGAGGTCAAATTCTTCCAGCACGGGGGTACCTTTAAAGCGGAGACGACGGCACCGAAATTTTTTGGCGCGCCTTCTCTTTAAAGCCCTGGCCAAATATGAAGACAGTACGTACAGTTATAATTCAAACGGAATTAAAAACTACACATCCCAGTTACCATGGTGGTGCATGTGATCATTGCGTTTAACCAACGAAACAGGGCGAAAAATCAGTCACATGACTTTGGGGCAGAGTTTCGAAAGCTTAACCTATCAGCAACAAAGCGAAATTTACACGATAGGCTACCTCAAACTGTCAGTTACACGACTGTGTATGTCGCTTAAGCCACTCCTATTTGGCATTTTAGTTATGGAGGCGAGAAGACGCCCCCCCTCTGGGTGTCTGATTTGCCGCCATCTTTAACTGTTCGGTGTCCGAATCGGAGTAGCTACGCGTACGAAATAAAGTTAATCCCAACTACAAAACATATATTTTTGTGGTAAGAGGGCGCAAAACATCAGTATTTACTGCTATTAATTACTGTACGATTTATAGTTGAAATCTGAGCCTAGATATAAAGTTAGATATAAAGTTAAAATCTCGACAAAGCAATGTAGGAAATACAGAGAAAATAAATCCTTTCTGACATCTAAAATCAGTTTCGATCAAGGTCTCTAAAACGAACAAGAAAAAGAGGATTTTCGGAGGGCAATTACGCTGTGTTTATATAGAATAACTGATTTATGAGCAATCTAATTTCTTGTTCGTTTAAAACAGTGAAATGTCAGCTGCAAAAGATCGCACCAGAAACAGCACTCTCTCTGCCTGTCATAGACGTTCAGGAAAGGCTGAATGAAGTCATGTCAAGTACAATAATTCGGTGATCAATAATAACAGTTGTAGGACAGTATATAAGGAGGATAAGGATTTTGAAGTTGACTCGAAATCTGATAGGTAACCAGTGCAAGGACTTGAAAACAGGTGTAATGCATCCCTGATAGGATTCTTGCTGTCATATTCTGAACATATTGAAGATTGCTCAGTGTGGATTTAATTTCCCCAGTGAACAGGATGTGCATTTATTAATTCTAGAAAAAAAGCCTTTCTTGATTTCTCTAGTTCCCTTTAAAATAAACTATTATTCCACAATGCAGAGTATTACATGGCCAGTATTTACACATGATATTTGTGATTTAAAGAAATTAACACAAGCAGCTTTTGGAGATTTAAGTGTTGGCTGAGTTATTGCAGGATAAAAGACTAGAGATGTTGGCAAGAAGAAGATAATTTGGGGAAAGCTGAGGAATACACTTATAACAAGAACACTTCCTAATGGGGTTAGGCATACTTTTGATGAAGATGATGAAGTTAACAGACTATATGTTTACATAGATACTGAAATAAGGATTGTATTTTAGATTATGTGTAGTTGCTGGCATTGAACTGTGTGTTGGATGCACATGAATTGAAGGAATGGGCAAACATAGCTGATGCGGATCCACAGAGCCAGCATATTAAGATGTTTATACTTAGAGGCAATTTGTTTAAATAACTAGGTATGGATACTGATGTGCAAGAGAGGTGGAAAGGCTGTTTCCTTAAGCCAGCACTATAAAATATTTTATTCTCAGTGAGATGCTGCCATTTCATCGTGGGTTTCTAACACTGTGTATAGTTCCATCCACACAGTGCCTTTACTTCCATCCATTTCTAATCTCTTTATCCAGTACAGAGGATTTGGAGCCTATCCCAGTAAGCAACGGACACAAGGCAGAATACACCCTGGACATAGCGCCAGTCCATCACAGGACAGACAGACACAAACACACACACGCCAGGGCCAGTTTTCCCATAAACCAATTAACTTACCAGTATGTTTTGGAGTGCGAGAGGGAGTCATATCACACATATGGAGAAAAACCATCTAACCCAGAGAGAACATGTAAACCCCTCACACACAGGATGGCAGGAATTGAACCTAGGACCCCAGTGCTGCAAGATAGCAATGCTAACCACTTCGCCACCATTATAGATGGATGGATATCTTAGTTATCTTTCTAGTTCACAGGTTTGCATGCATAATTTATTTTTGAAAGCCACTGAGACATCAGGTACTACTGTTGTATTTATGAAAAAGAAACAAAACAAAAAAACATACTAACAACTGAGCCATCCTACTCCTTAGTTAATACATTTTATTATTCATAAACAGTTAACATTGTTAGCAAAATATTTTGAATTATATTTAACCCTATTTTTTCTTTAGTTTTGTATTTAACTTATTATATGATAGTCAGACTTAATGTATATTTGAACAATGAAAATATATTTTTACAAGATGCGGGGGAAAGTGCAACAGCTTATTACAGTGCTAAATTTAATATTATTGATTGCTAATAGTTTATGCTAACACTTAACTTTCTTAATTAGATCTATTTAAAACAGTGAACTAAGTGTAACATACAGATGCAGCCATTCAAAGTGCGCGGTACAGACACCGCGGTACAGATACCGCAGGTATGATGACACGGGATACCGCGGTGCGTGATTGGTTGACCGACAGGGGCACTCATGGTCCATTGGTCTGTCGTAGAAAGACTTACTGTAAACGTCTTTACTGTGCTCGTTGTAGATATTGAATTTTACCACTGAAGGGAAATCTTAGTAGCTGAGCATAAAAAGAATAGGAGCATACTGTAACGCGTGTGAAGGCCATAAACGATATTAATTTTGGAACATAAACATACAGTATATAGCTGGTCTTGGTACTTTCAAGAAAAAAATACACACCAGTATTCCATTTCTCCCTAAACATTGTAAGCTTCGAAGTCTTTAACTAACGTGATACCGGAGTCAACAAGCATACTTTTAGAATTTGATTAAAAGGGAATATAATATGGAATCGCGTATCTCAAGAATTTAATAACGGTATGATTATATCCGTGTACTGCGGCAGGGCTGTGTAGGGCTGTTTCGCCTGCCTGATCATGCGAGCTGTCTTGTAGCCTACTGGTCTAGGTGCGTGCCTACCAACTGGCAGGTTGTGTGTTCGAATCCAGCTGGTGCTGGACTTTTATTTTAACAAACATTTCTTCGAAAAAATAGGTAAGCGATATTATGGACAATCAGTTGACAAATCCATTTCCTTTTTCTGATCACTCGCTTTCTGGCTACACATCTCACCTGTCCTGTTCTTTGTTTTCCTGGTTTGCTGATTATGCCTGCTGCGGTCCATTCCTACCCTCACACCTAAAGAAAACTATTTTAAATTTCTTGGCGCAGTTCATTAACCCTTGTATGTGCTGTCCGCGCCCAAAATGCAATTTTAAGAAAGTCAAAAACCGTGCTCAAATGCAATTTTCAAAGTGCAATGAAATACAATATTGTTGTCGCTGCTGTTCTGGTTGTTTTTATCCCGTAAAGCGTTTTGAGAAGCCACCTTTAAAGGCGATATATGTTGTAGAACCACTGATTCTTATGGAATGTGTTCCGCAGGAGATTCAAATTTTTATTTATTTTTTAATCGCGTATCTAAGGAAGTCTCAGTATAACTTTGTTCATGAACAAACAGTGGCATGTTACATTGTCATTGTTTTTTTTAACAAGGCTCGCCAGCTAATGTGAATCGAAACCTGTCTTGCTAGCTTTTAAAGTCGTGCATGTGTAAACGACAATTGAAAAAGAGAAAAAAAGACCTGACTGACAAGCCGATACATACTCTTAGAGTTTGATTAATAGGGAATATAATACGAAAAAACCATAAGGGACTTAAAAGCTAAAGGAGATGCTTCATATTGCTTGACTAATTTTAAAAACTAAGTTATAAATGCAGACGCTCCCTCGGTGACGCGCCGGGTGTAAATATCAAAGTATACATTCCCAACAAGAATTGTACCCATCTGTCATGCAAATAAAACACCTTGAATTGAATTGAATTGAGGGAGATAGGGGGACAAATATACTGTAGACAGGCCTCAAGGCAAATAAGATACTTATGGGTACGCAGGCATTCAAGACAGCAACATACAAAACGTTTGCACGTACTGAGTTAAGTTATTACTTGGTTTTCAAAGTGCAATGAAATACAATATTGTTGTTGCTGCTGTTCTGGTTGTTTTTATCCCGTAAAGCGTTTTGAGAAGCCACCTTTAAAGGCGATATATGTTGTAGAACCGCTGATTCTTATGGAATGTGTTCCGCAGGAGATTCAAATTTTTATTTATTTTTTAATCGCGTATCTAAGGAAATCTCAGTATAACTTTGTTCATGAACAAACAGTGGCATGTTACATTGTCATTGTTTTTTTTAACAAGGCTCGCCAGCTAATGTGAATCGAAACCTGTCATGCTAGCTTTTAAAGTCGTGCATGTGTAAACGACAATTGAAATAGAGAAAAAAAGACCTGACTGACAAGATTTAATTAATGCAGATCAGTAAATCAAGGGACAAAACAACTATTGCGCCCGGGTCCTCAATGCGCTTTGACGTGCTAATGCGTTGGTTTAACAGTCCGGGTGTGGCAAGCCCCCAATGTCTCCCGACTTCGGCAAAAGGCACCCGCCTTTCATTGGAAGACAATGAACACACTCTAGCCGTACAGGTGAATATAGCATAAAAGACACCAAGGGATTGGGTGAGCTCCCATCGCAAAAAAAAAAACTGCGAACCTGCACTACAGCGACCATAGTACAGTATGGAGACCAAGACCTTTTACGGGAAGAGACGAGGTGCTTCTGCCGCCCCAGCTTCCAAAGAGCGAAGGGTAAGCAAATACAGCAGACTTCATCTGAAATACGCGATTACAGCGCATATTACAAGGTATTATTGCCGTTTTGAATTTTAAATTCAATTATAATTATTTCTTCGTAGCCTGTTCTTCAAGAAAACACCGCACGGGCGAAACGATCTACCACAAGGACAGTAAAAAAGAAAGCGGTAAGACGGAAAAAAAGAAAAGTTTATTTTGACTTCTGTTCCGCGACTGATGAATACTACTGTGTGACTTTATTTCTTACATGACTTATGTTATTTTGCCACAGGCCGTGGGTCTCTGCTCTCGGCCACTGGCCAGGGTGCCAACCTGTAGAAGCAGCACCTGTATGGAGACATTTCGGCAGCAGCGGGAGCAGTACGATGCATTACTGGGGAGGACTGGGAGGCTAGAGACACTCCTGAAAATGCAGAGGAAGGAGACAGTATGTTCCAGCAGTCAAACAGTTGAGCAGCTGTCTCCTGAAAAGTGCCTCTCCCCGCCGCGCAGGTTGCAATGCCTGGCGGAAGCTCTGCCCCCCGCAGAGCACACACCGCCTCAGGACACTCCATCCCGGCCTCTCAGTTCACCACCGCGCAGGACTCTGTTGATGCTGTCCCCGCCGGCTATCTCCCCCCAGGAAGCACAGCGGAATTCACAGATGCCAGTGGGACGAATAATTCTCCCAGATGTCCAACTGCTACCCATCACCCAGGAGATGGAGGGGGGGTTGTACTTGCAGTGCATCGGCATAGACGGGAAAGCAAGAGCCGACCGCTACGCCGCCCTCGTGTTTCGAAATCTTGTGACTTTTGAAATTTACTGGGGGTGGACCATGTCTGTAAATTTCGATGGGTCCAGAGGCAAAAGTGCCTTGCCTTGCAATCTCCGGGAAACCATTAGTACGATGGTGAATCGGAGATTCTCAACCCTTGCTGCGTACGACTGGAAAAGAATTCGTGATCGGATCAACGAAATGCTTCGTAGGAGGAGGCGGTCTTTTCCTCTTGTCTAACAGTCTGTCCACAAACAAAACATTCCTGTTAGACAAGAGGAATTGAAAAAAAAACAATGTTGTCAATGAAAACCGGTGTGTGTGTCTCTCCCTGCTGGATGTCCCTCTCACAAACTGCTGAATGAATAAAATAATTTTATTGAAAACGAGTTTGCGATTGTCTGGTCTTTAAATTCTGGAGATACGCGATTCCATATTATATTCCCTTTTAATCAAATTCTAAAAGTATGCTTGTTGACTCCGGTATCGCGTTAGTTAAAGACTTCGATGCTTAAAATGTTTAGGGAGAAATGGAATACTGGTGTGTATGTTTTCTTTAAAGTACCGAGACCAGCCATATACTGTATGTTTAAGTTCCAAAATTAATATCGTTTATGGGCTTCACACGCGTTGCAGTATGCTCAGGCACTAAGTAAAAGGAGATGCTTCGTATTGCTTGACTAATTTTAAAAACTAAGTTATAAATGCAGGCGCTGCTCTGGTGCGTCGGCTCCTACACAGTGCCTGTCTGCTGTAAGCGTTACAATATACATACCCAACACTGCTTGTACCCATCTGTCATGCAAATAAAACACCTTGAATTGAATTGAATTGAGGGGAGAAGGGGGGGATACTAAAGCCAATACTGGCTCAATGGGCTTTGACGTGCTAATGCGTTGGTTTAACAGTCCGGGTGTGGCAGGCTTCCAATGTCAACTCGACTCGATTGGAAGACAATGAACGTATTTTAGCCCTAAATGAATTAATAGCAAACATGGTTTACATAAAATACATTTTTCCAAGAAAGTTTATAATAATACGATCTGAGCCTACTTTAAAAATAAAGGAAAAGCATTTTCAGAGAGCAATCACACTGTGTTTATGTAGAAAAAGCGATTAGGTTTATGAGCAATCTAATTACCTAATCGCTTAAAACGCTATATAAAATAAAGTTTATTTAGAGATGAATGATCAGTGTGGTAGTTTAAATAATGTGAGTCAGGACACTAACACAGTGCCACCGGATTTAATAACGCAATAAAAACGCTATAAAATAATGTGACACAGTACAGCACAGTACAATAATACTGACCATGACTTTAGAAGCATAAATTACCTTACACTCAATTTAAACACAAGCTGTCTTTCTGTATGAACCTCTAAGCTGGTTCATACAGAAAATGTAGAAATGCATTAGCCTGATTATGATTAAAAACACATAATTAAACACGCGTTTGCGATTTAAATCAGAACACGATTAAAATCAATATAAATGTTTATATTGTAACGCATACTGTCCAGCCTCCATTTCTCTATAAAAATTTACTGTTGCACACACACACACACAATAGAAGCAGGAACCGCTGTCAGAAGGGAAGATATGTTCAAAATATCGCAAATATCGATCATGTTGCGATATTTTGAAATATAAAAGTCAACTGATTGTCCATAATATCGCTTACCTATTTTTTCGAAGAAATGTTTGTTAAAATAAAAGTCCAGCACCAGCTGGATTTGAATACACAACCTGCCAGTTGGTAGTCACGCACCTAGACCAGTAGGCTACAAGAGAGCTCGCATGATCAGGCAGGCGAAACAGCCCTACACAGCCCTGCCGCAGTACACGGATGTAATCATACCGTTATTAAATTCTTGAGATACGCGATTCCATATTATATTCCCTTTTAATCAAATTCTAAAAGTATGCTTGTTGACTCCGGTATCACGTTAGTTAAAGACTTCGAAGCTTACAATGTTTAGGGAGAAATGGAATACCGGTGTGTATTTTTCCTTGTGATATTTTAAGCTCTAGTTGAATGATAGGTGTCGCATTTTAAATCATTTTCGTAGCTAGAAATTATGAAACGCCCTGTTAAAAGCAAGGAAGTTTTTATGCCCGTTGAAGTAAAACAAAATGCCTGACAAAGTATGGCTTGGACAGATTCCAAGTGCTTGTACAAATGTGCTAAAGAAATTATACTTTGAGTATACAGCTTGTCCAAAGTCATCCATTATTAATACTATTAGTAATATCTTCAGTAAAGGCTTTGATATTTCTGATAAAGGTAGGTTGTGTACTTTTGTCCAACTGAGCAATCTTGCTTTCATAAAATATACCAACATTTTAATGACTGATGATTAACATGCTGTAATACACAGTTCAAAATTAAAGGCTCAAATGCTGTACATGAGAGGTTAAGCTCCCCCTGGCGGTTTTACAAGGCGACGCCGGATAGTTAACCACGTGACACCACGTTAACTGCGTCATACCGCGTGATACTGTGACACGCCCACCGGGGTATGCCGCGAAATACCTCACGCATTTTGAATGGCTGCATCTGTACTATTCAGAAATACAATCGAAAATAGTTTTGTGGTGTTTGTATGGATGAAACGTTTCTAAAATGTATAACGTAACAAAATTAAAGACGATTAAAATCTGTAATCTTTCCACTTGTAATGTCATTAGACAGAACAACATGTTTCTGGTTTGTTTTAATTAGTATTAGTTAGTAGTTAGTAGTTTTAATTTAATTAGTATTGCAATTCGCACTGATTCCCTTGCGAAGATATGGACTTAAGAATATTCGTGCCTGGTCAAAAAATGGCATTAAGCACTTAAAATTAATATGGTTAATAATAGTAAACTGTAACATGCTGTAACAAGATCGGTTAAACTGCGAAGAAAATGCTTTCAGAGAAAATGTTTCAGGTGTGAAGAACATAGATCTCCAATGCAATTTCAACCAAACCTGTTCCCACACACCCTGCCCCCACTACCATTAGAATATACACAAAGCACTGAAATCTTTCGAGCTAATGATCAGGTGACCCGAGAGAGAGCGAGAGAAACACCAAGGGGTGCGGAACCAGGGAACTATTTACATGGAAAACGGGCGATCTCCCCAGACTGTCCGCCCGTTTCACTGTTACCTGGATACCTCTTTATTTAGAACTCACTAACACTGATTTTTAGTTTAGAAGGATTCAAGTAGGGTTTTAGATGAAAGGCAGCGACCTTAATCAAGCCCAAATCAGAATTGAACCCATTCAGAGCCTACATTACATTTTAGCGTTTCATTCTGAGCAGAAGACCCTCACACCTGAAGAAGGCTTGCGTTTTCTCTCTTCTCTTTTAAGCATGTGTACAATGTGTAATACAATTAGAATGTGTAATTACAATGCGAATCGTATGAGGGTGGGGGGGAGGTGTCTTTCGCTGGAAATCTCGCCTGCTTCTACTTTACGAGCACAACCCCCTCTCTGCCGGAGTGCTGGCTGTGACGAATTAAACCGGTTTCACAGGTTTCAATCACAGACCATGTGACATGGGAGTCAGGAAACTAACACACAGCGCCACCGGATTTGATAACACTATAAAAACGCTATAAAATAATGTGACTAGGCACAGAACAAGTTTACAGCACAGTACAATAATAAATGCTGACCATGACTTTAGAAGCATAAATTGCCTTACACTCAATTTAAACACAAGCTGTCTTTAGCCCTCTAAGCTGGTTCATACAGAAATGTAGAGATCCAGGCTCAGAACACACAGCTTCATTAGCGAATACATATGCAGGACAACTAGAGAAGACGTTTTACAGAGGATGGATTTTTAGAAACATCCCATCAGTGACATCACTGAAGTCAACTCCTAGGTACTGTAACTGTCGTGTGGATAGTTTCACAAGAATCAGACAAAGGTTTAAGCATCGCTTGTTCTAGATAAAACTGCAAAAAAAACAACAACAACCCATAATGTACTTCTTTGCGGCTCTGTTTGCCCAAATCATATATTCACAACGTGAAATCTAGAAAATAATATTACGTAACCAAAATCCGCAATATGGAAACAGAACCTGTGTAATTGTTGATAGATGATGTACTCGTAACATTTTTTCAAGACGAACTACAACATTTAAAAAATGACTTGTATGTACTTGATATCTCTAATCAATCCACGGGTCCCAGCACAAAACGAAACTAAAACGCATACCGTTTCGCGCTTCTTATTAGTTGCTCAAAAGTAATTTGACCGTATGAAATGCATAATATAAACCTAGAAACATATACGTGAGCAGTACTTAAGCACTGTAGTATCGGTGTTAAGACATACCTCTCAAATACTGTAAATCAAGTTAAAAATATCTCAAGACCGATTCTGGTCATAATGAAACCATGTTTCGTGTATGTTTTCTTTAAAGTACCGAGACCAGCCATATACTCTATGTTTATGTTCCAAAATTAATATCGTTTATGGCCTTCACACGCGTTGCAGTATGCTCCTATTCTTTTTATGCTCAGCTACTAAGATTTCCCTTCAGTGGTAAAATCAGATATGAATATTCAATACTTAAACGGGCACAGTTAAGACATTAAATATACATATACATACTGTATACAGTACAGTTTTCATACGGTAATATGTTTATGTTCCTAAATCAATCTCTTTTATGAGCATGTGAAAGGCATGGTGAATCGATTCTCAAAAATTACTGTACTTTGCATGATTGGAAACAAATGCGTGATTGCGAAATGCTGTGGTGTTACTTTTACAAAGACGGTCAATGAAAAAAAGAATGTTGACCAGGGCAATACTTTGAGTTTACACTTACAGCTTGTCCAAGGTCATTCATTATTAATACTATTAGTAATATCTTCGTTAAAGACTTTGATGGCCACAGCTCAAACATGAGAGGTTGAGCTTTATTAGCTCCACCTTGCGGAAATTCCGGATACTATTATTTTGCTTGTCGTATTATAGGAGAATTTACGGTAACTCGCGGTATTTACCGGTAGCTTGCGGTAGACTGCGTACAGCGTACCGCAAAATAATGCGGTATCGCCCGCGCATTTTGAATGGCTGCATCTGTAGGCTGCCAAAAGTCTCCGAAACCAAATTTTGATAGCAGAAAATTCTCACTCGTCCAGAAGTTCCCTTGGGACCCAACATCCAGCACAGAGTGGTAAAAAAGCGTCTTTTTTATAGACCCTTGCAGCGTGCATTGGTGGTTCAGTGGTAGAATTCTCGCCTGCCACGCGGGAGGCCCGGGTTCGATTCCTGGCCAATGCAGTGGCTTTTGCAGCGAGCGGCTCCATCACTTGCATCCCCTTTCAACTCGCAACTGAAAACCCACTGAAGCTTAGAAGCTGTGAGCCAGGTCAGTACCCGGATGAGGATGACCTACAGGGAAAAGCAAAGCTTACAGCTGGAAGCTGTGTTAATGGAGCCAGCGGTGGGACGCTCACCCTGACGTCTGTGCGGGTCCCAATGCCCCAGTATAGTGACGGAGACGCTGTGTGGTAAAAAGGCGCTGTCTTTTGGATGAGATGTAAAACCGAGGTCATAGCTCTCTGTGGTCATTAAAAGTGACCACCAAAACCTTTGACAAAAGCTCTTGGTAATTGATGGTCTTCAATAATGCTTCTCCTTTAGGTACATTTAAATCAGCTGAAAAATGCTGTGAAATGGGGGGGCACTTCAGGCCAGTGTAGGATTTGAATTTGAATTTTTGAAGAACCATTAAACAGCACGAGAAAGCCCGTACACTGAATTGCAGGGCTTTCTATTCAAAGAAGGACAAAAGAAACTTCCCTGAATTCCATTTTTTGCAGCACAGAGAGGACAGTGGGAACAAGGCCTGTTAGCTCAGTTGGTTTGAGCGTGGTGCTAGTGACGCCACAGTCTCTGGTTCGATCCCTGTTTGGGCCAGGCAGTCTCCTCCTCTCTTGCCAAAACCTGTTGCTTTCTTGCTGTGGTGAGATTGGTGGTAATGCAAAGACGCCACATACTACCGACAGACGAGAGTGTTGCGGGAGAAGAGAGAAGTGATGGAAGATTGAAGAGTGTCCTAGGTGGAGCCAAGATGAAGTGTCACAATTGCCTAGGGGAGGATTTCAAATGTTTAAGATGGTAAAAATAACCGGAAGTGATCCCCCAGTCCGGCGCAGTCTGACGTACTTCTGTCATATAAAGTAAAACTAGATGTCGAACTGGAGCCTCACCATTTGCATAAGTGAGGCTCCAGTTATACATCTAGTTTCACTTTAAATGACAAAACTGAAGAGACTTAAAAGAGCTGGAGAGGATTTCTTACAACTTTTGAGCCGGCACAGTTTTCGAAAACGTTTTATTTAAGCTGCACTATACAACACAGACAGCCAAGAGTCTCCAAAACAAAACGAATTGACAGATAGAAGAAAAGTCCCACTCGTCCTAAAGTTCCCAAAATCCAGCACTGAGCGTAAACAAAGTGTTCAAGTAGCGTGGGAATGCCACCCCTAATGCTAGCTGGAGTTTGAGTGTCTGGTTCAGAGTTTGCTCAAGAGTTTACCTTTCACAGATGCGCAAAGATGAATGCTGAGGGTGCACGCTTCAAGGCGCCTTACAGTGCAGAGAGTGATTAGAGACAATTCGTGACGTGTGCTCGTTCCCATATACCGTACGCCCCGGGTTGCAGTGCTAGGATGACGTCCAATACCGCTTCGGAACGTAATGGCATTATATTCAAGTGCAGGACGTGAGGGTTTTATTTTGTTCGTTTTGTTCTGCTCTGCTTTGCTTTGTTTTGCTTTCCATGGCGTTCGTAAGAGCGTCAATAAAAAGGCGATTCCTGCGTCTAACACGAATGTAAGAGCTATTTCAAGAGCGGCTTCTAAAATGCTTGTAGACATTTGTCTGTTGTTGATTGTTTTTTTGTGTCTAACAAAGTGCCATTTTCCTGTCCGGACGGGGAGACTTTATCATTCCCACATGAAGCAACCCTTAAGTCCTCTGAGGTGTGTCTGTCTGCAAGGCTTGTATTTTGGAAAAGTTTTTTTTTTAATGGAGAACGACTTTGAAAAAGGTTTCCGCCGGCGCCTCGCGATCCATGTGAGATTGTAGCAAGAACGCAGCAATGGCGGCGCTCGCTGTAGTCGTGTCCGAGTGGTTAAGGCAATGGACTAGAAATCCATTGGGGTCTCCCCGCGCAAGTTCGAATCCTGCTGACTACGGTGTCCTCCTCACGTCGTTGTGTGCCGGCGCAAGCAAGGAAAAGTGCCTTTTTGCTTTTCCTGGTGGTTTAAAAACGCGAGATCGCTTGTACCCGCTGCCTTGGAAAGAAATGTCTACATGTTTACTTGCACATTGTCTATTGTTTGTTTGTACATTGTCTTGATGCACTGTTTGCACTTTGTCTTGTTTTTTACACTTGTTTTACAATCGAGAGACCTTCTGTAAGTAAGAATTCCATTGTACCAGTACCGGTTACATATGGCAATAAAGTTCAAGTTCAAATGCTTCAGCGTCCGCAAACGGCATTTTGCAGCTGGAAGCAGATGGCGACGCTTTTTGCGGTCGCGTGTCTTGTGCCCCATTTCCGGCCTTTAACATCGAATCAATAAAGCTGTTAGAACCGACACCATAGGTGCTTTTCTTACAACTTTTGATCTGACTCAGTTTCGGAATGCAATTCCTGAACACTGCGAGAGACAACCTACAGATGCAGCCATTCAAAATGAGCGGTAAAAACCCGTAGTACAGTAACCAACCCGCAGGGCACCGTAGGGCACCGCGGTAAGTGATTGGCTGGCCAAAATGACCGACAGGGGCACTCGTGGTGCATTGGTTGGTAGTGAAAAGATTTCATCATCTAATGTCTTTACTGTGCACATTTCAATCCGCTTAGTTTTGAATATTTATATGGAATTTTACCACTAAAGGGAAATTTTAGTAGCTGAGCATAAAAAGAAGAGGAGCATAACGCATCTGAAGGTCATAAACGATATTAATTTAGGAACATAAACATTACTGTATGTACATAAACTGTACTGTGTATGGCTGGTCTTGATAGTGTAGTGGTTTGATGGGTTTACTGAGACAATTATCAATTGTAGCAGTAATCACGAGGTTGTTCGTTGGGGCTTTTAGAAAATCAATCGTCAGAACAACTAACAACGCACACACACGGGTTCAATACACGAGATACATTTATTAATATAAACTGTGCACCAAACATATACTAGTCTGCCTGGATACGAGCGGCAGACCTTACTGTGAGGGTTATCAATATACAAGGTATATAATCTCGAAGAGATGCAAACACAAAGAGATACACAACAGAGAATATATGTCAATATATATCGTTCGGTTACCAAATCGCTAATCAGTGTTATTACCCACTGTTACTCTAAACTCGGAAGTAAATACATTACTCATGAATTAAATTGATAACAACTTGTGTTGAGGTACAATTAAATTCTCGAGACGCAATGTAGAACATGGGGTTTACTTATCCACTGTGTTTGGATTTGGAATTTCCCGGCACGAACACCAAACCAGCTGACAGGCTCTGTTGCAGCGGTTGTCCAATGGGCGTTGTGTCGGCGTCCTCTGGCTACCGGCCAACCAGTCGAGGTGCAGCTCGGAGTAGGAAGGCCGGAGGAATCTGACTGCGGCGCGCAGGGCAGTCGTTGCTCCGAGGGGATCTACCAGCAGTCCGGCTGGCTAGTAGAAAGTCTCTATGCACAGAGTGTGACCGCGAGTCCTCACAAGTCACTCTTTTGCCTGGGAAGAAGCTGGTTCGTTCCCGGTCCAGCGCTGCTTCTGAATAAGCTATTCAGGTTGTCGACGAGGGTCCAACTGTAGGCTGCCGTTGATCAAGCGGAGCATTCACGTTGGTAGAATTCTGAATACGTACGGGATCCTCGGCCTCGCGCTTAGAACAAAGTCCAAGTCCTTTTGCAGACAACAGCAGTTGTCACGTGATTGTCTCTGAGGATGCGTGAAAATGGCCAAGGAGAGCCCAGAACTGAGCTTGCGCTCCCTTTTTGATCAAGACCCAGATGTGTGCTGATTGGTTGAGAGTTTGGCGGGCATTGGAGACCCACGTGGTATTACCACGCCCTGCCAGTCCCTGATTGGTTGGTCAAGGTGAGATATAAGTCACTTACTCTTGACACTTAGAAATGCAGTCCAGATGTCCATTCGGCACTCCCTAGACAGATAGGCGCCAGTGGATGACCATTGATCATTATAGCCAGGCTTAGCTAATTGCATCCCCGTCTGGGAGCTTGCTTCTTATCAAAAGAAAAACATCTTAAATCAGCTTGCATGAATTCTTTCTCTGTGGCTGCACCACAGAGATGGAGGGTGAGATGGGGCCTCCTTTAGGAGCATACCAACGCTTAATTCTGTCTTATTAACAAGCATTGCCGCTACATATCCCCCCTTTTTGAAGGTCACGAGGTCCTGAGGCGTTGTTGCCTTCAAAACAAAAACAGAGTTAAGTGATGTTTGTTGTACCACGGTGGATTCTACCACCCAATATTCACATTACCTCTCGAGAATTTGTACAGGAAATAGTGTTGGAAAGAACGTTGCGTATACCTGCTCTCAGTTATAAGGTACCTAGGAATGAGGCATTGGGCATCATCATTAGCTCTAGACCTTAAACTTCCGGCAGTTCACTATCAGTATCGGATAGCTCTGCAGCAGGCAGACGTTTGGGAGTGGTTACCTGATTTCGGTGATAAACCATTGCTCCCTTTGTCTCATTCAAACTACCCCGCAAGGCTTTGATACAAGAGAACAGCATCCAACACATTACCCCAGCCATGATCCAGCTACCCAGCAGCAGTGTCAAGATGACCACGTTTATTGTTCCTAGCGCCCCAGAGGATCCACAACGACTGTGCTTGGGACCTACCAGTGTAGTTTTTAAGTTTGTGTCGTTAAGAACAAATTCGACTACCTGTACACCCTCAAGACTTACTGTCTCTTGGATTCTCTCATCCAAGTCAATGCCGTGTCCTCTGAAAGCGTCCACAATCTCGAGTTCCGTTTCGTATAGTTCTGACTCCAGGTGATACAGTGCTAAATCGTTGAGATGCACTATCGCTCCTTCAGGAACTTGTAGAAAAACTGTTTGGTTGGGTAGCTGCACTTCGGTAGCTGTATCATGCCTGTCATATGTTATTGTAACCGTTAACTGTGGTGTGCTGACCAGCCATTTCTTTCCCACCTGCTCAACCTGGGGTTCGTTAACCTCACTTTTGCTCGTCACTGTGGCTTTACACTTTTCAGTGGCAGCCCCCTTTCTGATACCACACAACCTCTGAGTTGTGTCCCTAAGGAATGGCTTACTTGGGCATACCCAGTGGATATCCTTGGTTGATATACACAGTTCCAGGTTTGGAACAAGATACAAATTTGGATCATCCTCCTGGTAAGCTACGAGCGGTGGGGTGGTCAACTTCACATGCATGTCCCCCCTCCAGAAGCCAACGTTCGATATAGACTTGAGTCTATAGATATCCTTGCCACTCACGATGGGAAGGTTCAACAGGAAACCTATTTCCTTGGCTTCAGGGTTGACATGTATAGGAATGGCACTCCCTAGACTGTATGCAAAATGTACCTGTAATGGCTGCACCATCTCAGAAGTGGTTGTCCTAAGTACTTCTTCTACTAAGGACAGTGGAACCAAGTAAGTTGGAATCTGTCCCATGGCTAAGCTAGTTATGGTGGCACTAAGCTCCCTAAGCAAATCCTGCATCAGCATCCTGACCTGTTGCACGTAAGCATAATCCCACTGTAACACGTCGACAATCCTGCCCACGGTGTGGAGGGTGTTATTTAACACTGCTGCATGAAGGTTTACTGCTAATATTGTGCCCTGTAAGGTTTTCCCTAGGCTTTCCAGCCGCTGCTGCTGTTGATACAGCCTGTCCTGAATTTCTGGCATTTCCTTAAGTAACCCAGACACCTGCCTTCTCAGGGTGGTCAGGGTGACAGTGTAAGCAGCAAACAGACCAGCTGAAAATAGCGAGCCCACGGCGGAGGCCGCAGCAATCAGACCCCCCAAGAACCTTTTGGGGCGGCTGAGGCCTGTCATCTCCTCCTGGCTGACTGTTGCCTTCCTCAGCTGGCGGAGCATGTGTATAGTGTCTAGCTGGGCATGCCATACAGCATCCTTAGCCCACTGCCTGCCATGATGGGACACCCTACTGTTCATGTTGATGTGCTTCCGAAACACATCACTTGGGTCCAGCCGCACATACACTCGCTGAGTATATGTTCTGCAATTTGTTAACAACAATCCGGGAGCGTCCTGCAGGACTATGCCGGTAGGAGGACCGGGTTCCACAACTTCAAGGGGCTGTGTAGAAGCGATCCACAGCACTGTCAGGACCAGCCGTGGCAGTTTTAGGATTCCCATTCTGGAACACAGATGAGGCACATGGTACAGTTCCACTATAATTTTGAATATATTTTCCTAGGAGGACCTACACTACAGTACCTAACTACCTGCAGCTACAAAGGGGCACCCCCCTCTTGATCGGGTTTAGACTTTTAACCCTATTCTGTGTCCTCCGGCGCCATTTGAGGTGGGCGATACAACCGGAGGTGGTTGCGATGCACCCACTTATAGACCAGAGATTGCCTTCCTTTTTCAATCCGAATTCGATAAGCTACCGGTGATACCTTATCAACAATCTCGTGGGGTCCTGTCCAACTGGGTAAGAATTTCCGGGCCACCCCTGTGGGTTTGGCAAATTGGAAGTACAGGACCTTGTCTCCTACTTGGAGTTCCTGGTTAACTGCCTTTCGGTCATAGTATGCTTTCCTACCCTCTGCACTCCTTCCCAGATTGTTCTGGGCAAAAGCAAAGGTTGCCTGCAGATGTGCTTGCTGACACATACTGATGGGCCGTAGCAGCCCCCGTCGTGCTCAGGTCCTCCACCCCATAAAGACAGTGTAGGGGAAGAGTCATCTTCCGACCTGTCATCATCTCAAAAGGTGGGACCCCCGTAGAGCAATGGGGCGTGGCTCGGATGGCCATCAGAACCAGGGGCAGCTTAATGTCCCAGTCCCTACTGCTGGTGGAGACAAACTTTTTGAGCATACTAACCACCGTTCAGTTTGCCCTTTCTGCCTGGCCCGAGGATTGAGGGTGGTAGGAGATATGCAACTGGGCCTTGACCCCAAGCATATTCCACAGGGTTGCCATTACTGTAGCTGTAAAATGGGTTCCCCGATCCGAGTCCACGGTCAGGGGGAGTCCCCATCGACTGAACACATGGTTCACCAACAGCACTGCAGTTGTCTCTGCCGTGTCGTTGGGTGCTGGGAGGCACTCAATCCATTTTGTGAATGCACACGTAACCGTGAGGAAATATTTGTTCCCTCTGGATGACCTCACCAGCGGCCCCACCCAATCCATTTGTAGATTGGACCAGGGGAATGTCATGCCCTTTTTCTGGAGTGGTGCACGGTGCAAGGGCCGTGATGGTTGGAACTGGCTACACGTCAGACACCCCTTTACATACGCGGCGATGTCTTGGCCCATGTGAGGCCAGAATGCCACCTGCTGGATAGTGTCGTACGTGGCCTTGATTCCCCGGTGACCCCCACAGGGCTCGTCATGAGCGTGTTGGATCATGACCCCCCGATGGCAGCGGGGAACTACCCACTTTGGGACACCTTGTGCAACTGGTACACAAACCAACAACCCCTTTATAATTTTTAGGTTGTCTTTCACCTCTGCCAGCTCCTTCAGCTCTGGAGACTGGCTCAGCACCTGCTCCGAAAGAGGTTGATGCACTGGGTCAGCGATATGCTGATACATTAGCCCAATTGCTGGGTCCTGTTTCTGCATTTCCGCAAGATCGGTGTTAAAACCCTGTGACCCAAGCACTACAGATTGAGGGTCAGCTCCGACATCCTGTCTAGCCCTGCTTCGGGTGACCGCCTTGACCTCAGCCACGGTTTCTGGGGGTAGCCATTCCTGCTGGAACTGCCAGGGTTCACCCTCTAAGGCGCCAGATTTAGCCAGCCGGTCGGCCTCATCATTCTCGTCTTTGTCGGGTCCCTTCACCTGGGAGTGTCCCTTCACCTTCCTCCAGTAAACCATCATTCCAGCCTCGGTCGTGAGCTTGTCACTGGCCAGGAACAACTCTTTGTTCTTTACTTCCTTGCCCCGGGCATTTTTCATGCCGGTACCCTTCCAATACGGAAGATGGGACACGAAGCTATGTCGGGCGTAGTTCGAGTCACTACAGATGACAAATTGTTTAAGGCCATTTGTCAGGGCCTGCTGGAGGGTGATCAGCACCCCAGCTACTTCCGCATACTGACTAGTCTTTGGTCCTAGCTTATAGCGGGTCGGCCCACAGGGAGTATTGTCTTGCCAGACTACTCCTACCCCTGCTAGCACCTGCTGTTCGTGGCGAAAAGAGCAACCGTCAACATAGGCCATGGGTAAGCCCTGGCCCACGTTTTCATCGTAGTACCGGTGATTGTTCGGTAGCTCAGCAGCGGGAATTGTTTCTGGAGCTTCCATGTCAGTGTCACAGCCGTGACACACTTGGCCCAAAGCCAGGCCCTGTCCCAGGTACATTTTCTTGCTCTGTGCATAACGTACCTCTATCTCATAGCCTTGTAGGGCCATCATCCATGCCACAATCCTGCTATTTGACACCCTGCCCGCTTTGAGTCTCTGGCTATGCAGGAATGTCACAGGTTGGTGGCAGGTTTCGATGATGATCTTTTGTCCCCCTACATAACTACGGAAGTGTTCTACCGACCAGACCGTAGACAACAGGGCCTTCTCGCAGTCCAAGAACTTTTGCTCCACTGGGTTCAGGGCTCGACTGGCATACGCCACCACCCTTCGCTCTTGGTCATATTCCTGACTCAGAGCAGCCCCAAGGCAGTGCTCTGAGAACCCTGCTTCAAGGTAGAAGACCTTATTTTTGTCAGGGTAGGCCAAGCACGGCGCACTACCGAGTCTGCGCTTCAGCTCCATCACAGCCTGTTCTGAGGAAGGTCCCCACTCAAAGGGCACGTCTTTCTGCAGCAGCTTGTGGAGGGGCCTTGCTATTTCAGCGTAATCCTCAATGAACTGCCGGGAATAATTACATACTGCCAGAAAGCTGCGCAGTTCAGACAGGTTAGTGGGCGACTTCATATTCTGGATAGCTTGGACTCTGCTGGACTGTGGCTGTATGCCTTGGGCTCCAACCAATAGTCCCACGTACTCCACTTGGGTCCTACACCACTGTCCCTTAGCCAGAGACAGTTTGGCCCCTGCACGGGAGAGCTGAGTCAACACATGCCTGATCTCGGCCAGCATCCATCCTCTGTCCCTTCTTTAGGACAAGGCGTACCGGAAACCCTGCTGTTGACGCAGGAACGATCAGGTCCGATTCGTTTACTACCTGGCAGGCCTGAGGAATCGTCTGACCTGACCGAATGTTCTCGGGGTCGCCGCTTAGAGAGTGGGCATCTGGGTTCACCCGTGTCCACAGCACACTGTTTACTGTGTCCAGCTGGGCGCCCAGTCGAACCAACAGGTCTGCACCAATACAGACCGAATGGGTCAGCTGAGGTGCTACCTGGAAGTAGTGAGCAAACTTCCTTTTTCCGATGGAGATGGAAGCTGCACAGCTTCCTTTGCTCCAAATGGACCTATGAGGTGGGGGTGCCCACCACAGACCCTGTGATTGCGTCACCAGGGTCACCTGACGGCTTCGCGACAGGTCCTCGAACAGACATTCACTGATTATGGACTTCTCAGAGCTGAGGCTGAGAATTACATCATCAACCTGCACTTCTGCCACCTGGACCCCTCCCACCACCATGGGGTGGTAGTCCTTGTCCCCCTGAGGTACCAGGGCGCACAGAAAGGACTCCCATTCATTACCGGACAGGGAGATCCACTCTTCTTCAGGGATGAAAAAGGGGTGTGCTTTACCTGGCGGGTCAAGCAGCTGCTCGGAGCACTGCTCCTGTAAATGGGAGACCGTGGGAGTGCTGGCCTGGGCAGGACTTCCCTGTAGTTTTGGAAAGCAAGAAGAGACATTTATTTCTCGTCCAGAGGAACCAGGAGAATCCTCCAACTCAGCTATGGTGTTCAGTGGGCACTGTGTGATCACAGCATAACCACTGAACCCCCCTTTTTGCTGTACGACAGGCTTAGGGTGCTTGACCTGAGCCCACAATTTTCCACGCTGGCAGTCCACCAGAGGCTCCAGCCTGTCAAGCAGGTCTTGGCCAATGAGTAGTGGCTCTGTTTTAAACCTAGAGATGTAAACAGGATGCACCACGTTCATTGGCCTGAACCTAAGTGCCACCCACACTCGGTGTGTGATCCTGGCATGATCCTGGGTATAGCTGGAAATATCTATCTTACACGGTTCTACCTTAAGTCTGATGCCTTTTCCTTTCGCTACTCGTTTGAGCTCGCTGAGTAGATCGGCTGACATCAAACTAATTTCAGCCCCAGTGTCAACCAGTGCTTCTCTATCTAAGACGTTTTCAAGAGAAACCTTGATATAAATACGCCTTGCTTTGCCTTTCTGGCTGAGATTCCCTAAGAATTGTTGGAAGCCTGCCTTTTCTTTGACTTCAGGGGCGGGGTCAGCGCCCAACTCAGAGTCACAGCCTTCTTCCAGGCAGGAACCCTCCCACCCAATCAGATAGACTGAGGGAGGGGTTTGGGATGGATCCCCGCCTCCTCCAGTGAGAAGGGGCGTGGTCCCACTAAGCTCATTCACGCTTCCGGCATTCAGTGCGGAAGGTTTACCCTGTCCTGATCTCTCAAGCAGGGCTTGTTCAAGCCTGGCCAGGCGGGTTGCAGTCGACTCCCTTCGTCCAGCCTTCTGATAGGCTCTGCCTGTGCCCTTGCCTTCCCCGTAGCGCTCACGGCGGCTCTGACGCTTAGTGCGGTCCTGCCTGCCTATTTTGCGCCGGGGCTTAGCGGGCTCAGGAACCTCAGCTCCCTCGAGCTGAGGCAAGTCGTCAACCCTGCTGGCTTTAGTGGTGAACACGGCCGTTTTAGCAGGTTTTCGCTCTGAGGAAGCAGAGACTTCAGCTCCCCAGGCTTTTTGAGCCAACCTTCTAATGTCAGCCATTTTCATCGCTTTTGCATCAGTGTGCATCACAATCATTTTCCTGATTGAGGGATGCAGATTAGCAATGAATAAACCTTTGAAATTCACGTTCTCTTCGCAACCCTCTTCATTCCGCCCTGCAAAATAAGTGCGCCTAAGCCTCTCATAATAGTCGCGAGGGGCTTCAGCTTTTTCGTGCTTAATATGGTGCGCAGCGGCCACGGCAGCTATGGGATCGATAAAAGCCGAAAATTCTCCGATCATTGCCTGACACAGCTCCTCAAAGCTATTACAGACCTCCGGTCCTTGTCTAGACATCCACTCGTGGACCGCTCGGCTAGTAGTTTTCCTTACTAACATAGCCTTTTCCTGTTCGGACGCTCCGGGCATAAACTGCAAAGTATGTCTCAGCTCATCGATGTAGGTTTCCACATTATTCCCTGACACTGACGGGTCAAACCTTTCTACATCTTTGGCTAACTGCCTCAGGGAGTGGAGGTTAATTTTTACGGTTTCTCCACGGGCAGGGGGACGGCCGTGATCAGGAGCAGGGGGTCTATGCCTGAATTGCATCGCCCTTGCGTCTCGCGCAGGACTCGGCGATCTCCCCCATGCCGATCCGACCACAGACCCTGGCCGGGAGAAACCTCCTCCCGGCGCGCTGGGTGAGCGCTCCGGGCTGCTAGGTGGGCTGGCATGCAAGTGGGATCTAGCCTGTTTTGCTTCCAGTACGGCAGCATCTAACTCCTTTTGCCTTTCCTGGCTGAGCTCATTTAAACGCTCAATTTCTTTTTCTTTTTCTTTCAAGCTCGCTTCCAGGTCTCTCCTAGCTACCTCAGCCGCAGTTTCTCTAGCAGACAGGTCATCTAATTTACCTAAAACTTCCCTGAGTCTGTCTTCACTTTCCTCATTTTTCACTCTCTTTTCTCTGATTATATCCAACAACTCAACTCGCTCCGCCTTATATCTTTCTAGCTTTCCCTGAAGCTTTTGAAACTTTGTCAGCTCGGACAAAGACAGTTCCAGCTGTTTAGCTAGATTTAAGGCGAAACTCGATAGGACCTGAACTGCGTTCACGGACCCTCCTGTGTTAAGCTGGTTCGCTACCTTAGCTACTAAATCTACTTGCAGCTTCTCAATATCATCAAAGTTCAACTTTTCGATACCGCTCCAGTAACCAGGATTGTCGTCGCTAGAAATAGTACTTATAAGCGACTCCACTTCAGACATTTTAGCAGCCATTGTCATTACGTCAGAGAAACTTTAAGAGTATTACTTTTTTTTCTTTTACCAAAATACAGTATGGAATCTAAACACCCGAGCAGATGGATTTCCAATCAGTACACGTTACACTAAACGCTAGAAAACAGGGGGATTTCTTTACGCAGTTATCAGCACACCCGGTATTCGCGTATAGAAGCCGCGGTGCTGTGCTGAACTTGAACTCACAGCAATATCAGTTATTCTGTGCGATTGATTCTCATTTCATTCTAAACTCGCCCACCCAGGGACGCCATTAAATGTAGTGGTTTGATGGGTTTACTGAGACAATTATCAATTGTAGCAGTAATCACGAGGTTGTTCGTTGGGGCTTTTAGAAAATCAATCGTCAGAACAACTAACAACGCACACACACGGGTTCAATACACGAGATACATTTATTAATATAAACTGTGCACCAAACATATACTAGTCTGCCTGGATACGAGCGGCAGACCTTACTGTGAGGGTTATCAATATACAAGGTATATAATCTCGAAGAGATGCAAACACAAAGAGATACACAACAGAGAATATATGTCAATATATATCGTTCGGTTACCAAATCGCTAATCAGTGTTATTACCCACTGTTACTCTAAACTCGGAAGTAAATACATTACTCATGAATTAAATTGATAACAACTTGTGTTGAGGTACAATTAAATTCTCGAGACGCAATGTAGAACATGGGGTTTACTTATCCACTGTGTTTGGATTTGGAATTTCCCGGCACGAACACCAAACCAGCTGACAGGCTCTGTTGCAGCGGTTGTCCAATGGGCGTTGTGTCGGCGTCCTCTGGCTACCGGCCAACCAGTCGAGGTGCAGCTCGGAGTAGGACGGGCGGAGGAATCTGAATGCGGCGCGCAGGGCAGTCGTTGCTCCGAGGGGATCTACCAGCAGTCCGGCTGGCTAGTAGAAAGTCTCTATGCACAGAGTGTGACCGCGAGTCCTCACAAGTCACTCTTTTGCCTGGGAAGAAGCTGGTTCGTTCCCGGTCCAGCGCTGCTTCTGAATAAGCTATTCAGGTTGTCGACGAGGGTCCAACTGTAGGCTGCCGTTGATCAAGCGGAGCATTCACGTTGGTAGAATTCTAAATACGTACGGGATCCTCGGCCTCGCGTTTAGAACAAAGTCCAAGTCCTTTTGCAGACAACAGCAGTTGTCACGTGATTGTCTCTGAGGATGCGTGAAAATGGCCAAGGAGAGCCCAGAACTGAGCTTGCGCTCCCTTTTTGATCAAGACCCAGATGTGTGCTGATTGGTTGAGAGTTTGGCGGGCATTGGAGACCCACGTGGTATTACCACGCCCTGCCAGTCCCTGATTGGTTGGTCAAGGTGAGATATAAGTCACTTACTCTTGACACTTAGAAATGCAGTCCAGATGTCCATTCGGCACTCCCTAGACAGATAGGCGCCAGTGGATGACCATTGATCATGATAGCCAGGCTTAGCTAATTGCATCCCCGTCTGGGAGCTTGCTTCTTATCAAAAGAAAAACATCTTAAATCAGCTTGCATGAATTCTTTCTCTGTGGCTGCACCACAGAGATAGAGGGTGAGATGGGGCCTCCTTTAGGAGCATACCAAAGCTTAATTCTGTCTTATTAACAAGCATTGCCACTACAATAGTTTAAAGAAAAAATACACACCAGTCTTCCATTTCTCCCTAAACATTTTAAGCATGAAAGTTTTATGAAACGGTACCCAAATATGTGATTGCTGTATAGAATGAATTTTAATTTTTAAAAATTATTTAAGACGAAAATTAAGCTGTTTACATCTTCCGCCTGAGAACAGTCACCCGTTGCTACCCAACGCAGAAACACAGCCACTAACTAGCAAAGAGAGGACATTAGCTAGCCAATATGATAAAGAAATAAATGATTATTTTGTTTATTTCTTTTGCACATTTATTTGAACATTTCCATCGATTGTACAAGCACTTGGAAACTGTCCAATCCCTAGTTCATCAAGCATTTACCGGTCTGGTGCCGGTCTGTGTCTTCTAGGATATAATGCCAGCGAACTCTTGTTTTTATGTCCACTATAACTACGCTGGGCAAACGTTCCGAGGTCAAATTCTTCCAGCACGGGGGCACCTTTAAAGCGGAGACGACGGCACCGAATTTTTTTGGCGCGCCTTCTCTTTAAAGCCCTGGCCAAATATGAAGACAGTACGTACAGTTATAATTCAAACGGAATTAAAAACTACACATCCCAGTTACCATGGTGGTGCTTGTGATCATTGCATTTAACCAACGAAACAGGGCGAAAAATCAGTCACATGACTTTGGGGCAGAGTTTCGAAAGCTTAACCTATCAGCAACAAAACGAAATTTACACGATAGGCTACCTCAAACTGTCAGTTACACGACTGTGTATGTCGCTTAAGCCACTCCTATTTGGCATTTTAGTTATGGAGGCGAGAAGACGCCCCCCACCCCCCCCCCCTCTCTGGGTGTCTGATTTGCCGCCATCTTTAACTGTTCGGTGTCCGAATCGGAGTAGCTACGCATACGAAATAAAGTTAATCCCAACTACAAAACATATATTTTTGTGGTAAGAGGGCGCAAAACATCAGTATTTACTGCTATTAATTACTGTACGATTTATAGTTGAAATCTGAGCCTAGATATAAAGTTAGATATAAAGTTAAAATCTCGACAAAGCAATGTAGGAAATACAGAGAAAATAAATCCTTTCTGACATCTAAAATCAGTTTCGATCAAGGTCTCTAAAACGAACAAGAAAAAGAGGATTTTCGGAGGGCAATTACGCTGTGTTTATATAGAATAACTGATTTATGAGCAATCTAATTTCTTGTTTGTTTAAAACAGTGAAATGTCAGCTGCAAAAGATCGCACCAGAAACAGCACTCTCTCTGCCTGTCATAGACGTTCAGGAAAGGCTGAATGAAGTCATGTCAAGTACAATAATTCGGTGATCAATAATAACAGTTGTAGGACAGTATATAAGGAGGATAAGGATTTTGAAGTTGACTCGAAATCTGATAGGTAACCAGTGCAAGGACTTGAAAACAGGTGTAATGCATCCCTGATAGGATTCTTGCTGTCATATTCTGAACATATTGAAGATTGCTCAGTGTGGATTTAATTTCCCCAGTGAACAGGATGTGCATTTATTAATTCTAGAAAAAAAGCCTTTCTTGATTTCTCTAGTTCCCTTTAAAATAAACTATTATTCCACAATGCAGAGTATTACATGGCCAGTATTTACACATGATATTTGTGATTTAAAGAAATTAACACAAGCAGCTTTTGGAGATTTAAGTGTTGGCTGAGTTATTGCAGGATAAAAGACTAGAGATGTTGGCAAGAAGAAGATAATTTGGGGAAAGCTGAGGAATACACTTATAACAAGAACACTTCCTAATGGGGTTAGGCATACTTTTGATGAAGATGATGAAGTTAACAGACTATATGTTTACATAGATACTGAAATAAGGATTGTATTTTAGATTATGTGTAGTTTCTGGCATTGAACTGTGTGTTGGATGCACATGAATTGAAGGAGTGGGCAAACATAGCTGATGCGGATCCACAGAGCCAGCATATTAAGATGTTTATAATTAGAGGCAATTTGTTTAAATAACTAGGTATGGATACTGATGTGCAAGAGAGGTGGAAAGGCTGTTTCCTTAAGCCAGCACTATTAAATATTTTATTCTCAGTGAGATGCTGCCATTTCATCGTGGGTTTCTAACACTGTGTATAGTTCCATCCACACAGTGCCTTTACTTCCATCCATTTCTAATCTCTTTATCCAGTACAGAGGATTTGGAGCCTATCCCAGTAAGCAACGGACCCTGGACATAGCGCCAGTCCATCACAGGACAGACAGACACAAACACACACACACCAGGGCCAGTTTTCCCATAAACCAATTAACTTACCAGTATGTTTCGGAGTGCGAGAGGGAGTCATATCACACATATGGAGAAAAACCATGTAACCCAGAGAGAACATGTAAAACCCCCACACACAGGATGGCAGGAATTGAACCTAGGACCCCAGTACTGCAAGATAGCAATGCTAACCACTTCGCCACCATTATAAATGGATGGGTATCTTAGTTATCTTTCTAGTTCACAGGTTTGCATGCATAATTTAATTTTGAAAGCCACTAAGACATGTCATGGAAATATAACTATCAAGGAAGCCACAAGAGAGAGTTCTCACCTGAGTAAGGTCTTTATTTCAATATTGCAATATTGGGAGCCCTGCTACCACTTCGCAAAGTGCAACCAAAGACTCAATTTGTTACAAGCAGTATAGGGTTTTTATAAGACGTTGCGCTGTAAAAAAGTTCAGCACGTGGTCCCTTCTAAAACTTCCCCTTTCTCTAAGAGAAAACAGATTACATCATAGAGCGAGAGAAGAAAAACTAGATTTGTTATTCAAAGCTTATCAGTTACTTTCAGCTAATTCTAATGACCCAGACAGCATATATTGTTTTGGTACATTGTCTTCTAAACTAACCTAAACAGTGTACTTTGTTGACAAACTGTTTTCTAAAATTCTGCACGTACTGTAGCACAGCAGTTACATCCTTGAAATATATTATCTAAAAGCACCAATATATTTTTTTCAAAGCTCTCTACATTTTTAAGAATCAATTTACTTATTAGATTTCCACTTCAATTCCCTCCTTTTTATTCTTGAAAATGATTAAAAGTTAGATTCTTCATATGGACTCCCAGGAGGCTCCCATACTTCGGATTCTTGCGTTCTTATCAGAACATACTGATGCACAAACATATTCATTACCATATTTCAAAGCATTGGAATAATATATTTCGTACAGCAACACAAAAACAGGAAGACAAGTATCACAGCCCCTATAATCGGTGTTAGTAACTTAAAGAAAAACATTCCCCCTGGCCCAAACCGTGATTTTAACCAGGAGAGAAATGGGTGAGGCTGTAGAATGAGGCATTAAAGCACATACATAACAAGATGCATTACATTTCTTTAACTTTACTGTATGATTTATAAATTTATACCACAAATTACTCCTATCCCCCTCATTATCAGTTTCATTCAGCCAGTTTGTATACAAAGAGGCTTCGCGTTTAGATTCTTCCTCTTTCTGGGTGGTGACAGGCTTCCACATAAAAAGGAAAAAGGCTGGGCACATCAGTCCCAAGCATGTGATCCCCATCTGTGCTTGTGCACTTTGCTCAGTTCGTTTACAGTGGGAAGCATGAATCCAGGGAACCCTTTCCGTGACTTTCACAGCAGTCGCAGTGGTCAGCAGCCTTGGTACGGCCCCCTCCACCTGAGCGAACACCACCTCTTTTTCCTGTCTTTCACCAGAATCCAGTCTCCTTATTCATGCATTAGTTCTTACAGCACAGGTAAATCCCTGTGGGCTGGAGCCCAGCATTTTTCTTAGGGTTTTTTTTTTACAAGATTGGTCAACAGCTGGGTCACCTAAACAGCTGTCTATCACCCTAATAGAGAATGGCCTAAAACTGTGATTATAGCGAGGAGCATACAGTTATTTCCATTCTAATACATCTGAGTTACACTCAGACTAAAAGCAGGGCTATTTACCCATGCCAATAAACCTAAATAATCACCTCTATCAAAGGGGATTACTCCCATGAGCATCTTTTATAGCAATACAATCCCAACATGAGCTCTGATTATTATTTGTGGCTGACTGATAAAGTATTGATTCCATATCCCCATTTTATCAAAGTAAAGCTCCTTACACTTAACAGGTACACTGTCGCCCCCCCTCAGGAAGCTCAACAAACACAGAAACAGTGACAATATAATAATTAATGTTCACTCAGTCTCTGGTGCAGTGGTTCGGTGTCGGCGCAATGCGTAGATCCAGCGATCTCATCCTGTCACTCAGATGGCAGAGTCGGTAGTCAGTTGCACTTGATATGGTCCTTCCCAGCAGGGTTGCAACATCAGGCAGGGTATATCTTCCTCACCACACCCACTCGCCAGGTATCAGGTCGTGTCTTCCCTCTACTGGAGGTCTCCAAGTGTCCAGCACCTGTTCACCAGCCCCGTGCACCACTTCAATTAACAACCTACAAAAAAACCTACAATACTACAATAGAGAATTAGCAAATTCAACAATCCATTAGCCAAATTCGTCCCTCCAGGAAGTTTCGTTGATTGGCCTGTGATGATATCAAACAGGCTCTATTACACAGTTCTGTTTGATCCAGCCCGCATCCCATGGCGCTCCTTCAGTCTGATGTCTAGTCGATCTTTTAGAGTTCTGTTCCTTCATTCCACTGTTCCAGCAGACTGAGGGTGATCTCAGTCCATCTCACCCCGAATAATCCAGCCACAGCCTGTCCCTTGATCATAATACAAGCGGTAGGGCAGTGCCCACCGAGGGCTTATCTCTGTTATCAAGTGTTTGGTAGACACAGAGGCAGTGGCAGCAACCCACTGGGAAAACAGATTATAAGAGCCCAGGTTTCTCTTGACAATTGTCAATTTGCCAGTGCATGAAAGGTTCCTCAGGAGCAGGCCTTTTGAGCTGTAGCACCCGCACCTGAACTGTAGCTGAGTTCCTTTGATAAGCATCACATTGAGATACCACATAAGTGGCTACTGCTTCAAACACGGTCCCCACCCAGGTTTGGGTAACCAGCACACCATTTCTCACACCCAGGTGTCCGACAGAGTGCATTTGTCGAGCTACAAAGGGCATTAGGCTGTGAAGGCATGCAGGGCGTCCAGTGTGCTGGCAGCACCACACCCAATCATCATGAAGCACCACACTCTTTTCTAACCATGTCCTTTTCTCTGCTTTAGAGGCCTCAGCCTGAATATCCTGTAGCTGTCCCCTTTTCACCAACAGAGGTCTCACAGGGGTCTCAGACTCCTGCTCTACCAGGACTGCTCACCTGACAGCTGCATCTGCAAAGTTGTTCCCTCGAGTTACTGGAAACATTTCTTTATTATGTGATTTACACTTTACCACAGCTACTTCAATAAGCAGCTGCAAAGCTTCTAACAGTTCAGAGACAAACCCAGCATTCTTAACTGGAGTCCCTGCCATGTTGGGGAAATCCCTATTCCTTCACTGCCATCCAAAATTGTGGCATCCACCAAATGTATATATACAGTCTATATAAATTGCTACAAGTTTCCATTTAGCATATTTACAAGTTTCAATTAAATATTTTCATTCGGTCTGCTAGTTCTACACCAGATTATTCACAGTTTATACAGCCAGGCAGGTAGCCTGCACAACACATAAACACGGCCCCTTGGCCACCGCATCAAGGGGTCCTGAATAATAATAACCCACCAGACGATGCCTATCTCCATGCTCCTGCACCAGCACAGCAGCTCACAACCCATTTCTTTCACTTACATACAGATTACATACAGATGATCCGTCTGAGGGAATCCAGTCCAGGGCCAGTGCCTGCAAGAAAGCTTGTCTCAAAACATCAAAACCGGTTTCTGCTGCAGGGGTCAAGGCAATTTTGTCTTTAGACTGCACTACCCCCCTTAAACCAATACGTCACTAGACAAGCTCGTTCTGAGAAGGCATTCACCCTGGCTTTATCATGTAGTTGGTTTTATACTCCTTTTTTTTCAAGATCCAGTACTTGGAGTAGCCCGGCCTTATGGATTCCCTCATTAGGTAAAACAATCACAATATCACATAACTCTATTAAGTTAGTTTACATAAATGCTATTTCATGCAGTAATTCCTTATAAAATGCTGCAGTCTGGGCCTAAAATAGGTCTGGGGTGTCCCCCACCCACATCAGTAGTTGAAACTGTACATCTTTACCCAAGCAGACTGTGACAGCTTATATTTGCTTTAAACACAACCCTTGCACCCCTTCTCCTGTAGCCTCCTGTTACCCGTTAGAAAACTTTATATCACATTTTTATGCTGTTTTAGTCTAAAAGTAGGACAGCTGTGCTCCTGTGTCCCCCAGTTACTGCACACTGTAAGATTATTTCACTTTTATTTCAATCCTGAGATAAATTTAGGAAGGCTACAGAGGGGTTTACTAGATTAAAACTTTTAGTTCACGCACGGCTCTCGTTTCAGCTTCTGACATGTTCTTTAATTGTGAATTCAAGCCTCTTTCTTCCAATTTCTCCAAAAAACACCTTTTTTTTAGTAACTGCACACCAGCTTATTAGTAGTTTTGTCTTTGGGGTTTTATATCTCGGTATAACATGAAAGTCGCACAATAATTTCGACAAACTGGCGGCTCCCTTTTCTCCTCCTTGGGAGTCTTTTTACCTCCCATTTGCAGCGCTCGCACTTCTGCATGCATGCTTCGCGAGTTATTAAATCAAATCTCTCTCCGCTGTCCGTAATATCAGGAAAGCATAGTTGTACATTCTTGGCAACATCAGGTTTAACACACTCAAGTAAATTTGTTTTATTACTGTGGAAGTATCTTCATTCACTTCCTTTTCATCGGCTAACCCCGAGTATACTATCCATAAAGCTATAAACCTTTCTGTAAAATCTGAAAACATCCTCACTTCCTTCTGCTGACATGCTGTTACTTTTCTCTAATCAGTTTTCGGTGGGTAATGCTCTTTCAAAAATCTCCACACTGATTCCCACCCTTCTCCCAGATTCTCTCTCAAGGCGTTCTATTTCTTCTTTTGCTTTTTCTTTTTCTGCATATATAACTTCCTTTTGTTCAGCCATTGCTTTTAGCTTTTCCATCAGGGATTTTTGCGTCTCATCTATGATATTCTGTTGAATTCTCAAATATTCCTCTAACTATTGTTTATTTTTATCCAAATGTTCATACACTTTTCTACATTCCTGTTCAGCCTAAATTCCGTCTGACAGTCAATATTTCTTTTAAGTTTCACTTTGGATTAATCAAACTTTTTTTCTTCACACCAAACCATTTTCACGTCTCCCACGCGCCCCGCGGAATCCCCCAGTCGAGACAAACTGACGAACTATCACAATTCGGGAACACGGACCAGGTTCCAAATCCTGGCTTTAAATACACAGTTGAATCGAGTTACCATTTTCGGCTCTTCTGCGAGTACAGTTCTAGTTACTACCTTCAGCCGTACTGCAGTCGTGTACCAGGATGCAACACCTGGATTTTTTCGCACGGGCAGGGCGAGACGCTACTCCTTCAGCAATCCCTCTTTTTCTACCCCACCTTCACAAAACAGGCATCTAAAACACATACACCATTAACTCATTTTTTCTGTTGTACTTGCTTCAGCTTCAGGAAAACCCTGAACCCACCACAGCAACATGGAGAGGACAAGGGACTTTTTAGAAAAGAGGAGTCCTTACCTCTTTTTAGAAGCGTCCGCCTATCTTTTCCTCTCCATGTCCGTGTGGTTTAATTTAGATGGATACTTCTTCATCATTTGGGTCATGTATCCGCCAATCTGCCTCCTCCTTTTTAGAGGACGTTGTAAACCTTTAGGAACAATATGATCTAGCAACAAGGTTATGTCACTGTAATTAGGCTTAAGACAATCGAGAACAAGGCTTGCCTTTCTTCTAAATTCTTTACGGTCATCAGGCAATTTAGGAAAAGACTTAACTAATGCAAATAATTCACTAGGAGACCAATGTCAATGTACATATGCTGGAGTTCCTTCTGGACCTGGAAAAGTGCACATTGGCATTTCACAAACAAGTGAAAAGGCTTTGGCTCCGGACCGCTTTCTAATTTCGGTGGAGACTTTTTCTTTTTAGTACGCATGGCCATGACTTTAGCTGCAGCTTGCTGTTCTTTACTTTCAAGACTAGTCTTTTTTGAAGCTTCCCATTATTTCTGTGATTCCTCTTTCCATTCCATAAGTTTTCCAATTCAATTTCTTTCCTTTCTTCTCCTTCTCTTCTAAGTTTCCCCTTCTTCAGGAAACTTCTTTTTCCTAATTCAACTTTCCTCTGTCGATTCTGATTCACTTACAAAGATAGTTATAGTTATAGTTATATACTTCATAGTTATGGGCCCCTAATTATCATATATAAATTATGTGCAAGTTCCCTTACACCTATTACCCTAGCTTTACAGTTCATGAACATAATTTTTTTTACTCTAACCCAGGCTATAATTGTTTCTCTGAATTTGTCGTACATGTACTTTTGCTGGACTGCTCGGTCCCATTTTCGTCTCTGAATTTAATTTTCCCATTTTTACCGATCGGTGCCTTACTAAGAACCTTATCACATTAACTACTCCGCAGAGCAAAAACCACACGTCTGTGTTAAGATAAGTTCTTTATATGAGTCCTGGACTCATCAAACCCGCGTGAGAACACCCCTGTGGCTCGCTTCTCAAACTATTAATTTTAAAGGATCACTTACTGACGTCAGACAACTGCCAATTCTCCAGACGCGTCTCTGGAAGGATAAACAGTTTATCCTCCGAGGTTCGTCCAATTTGCTAAAATTGTCCGGGTCCGGATGGAGTTTCAGCAGCCGTTCGCGCTCAGGTTTGTGATCCCGGACGAGCCCCCAAATTGTCATGGAAATATAACTATCAAGGAAGCCACAAGAGAGAGTTCTCACCTGAGTAAGGTCTTTATTTCAATATTGCAATATTGGGAGCCCTGCTGCCACTTCGCAAAGTGCAACCAGAGACTCAATTTGTTACAAGCAGAACAGGGTTTTTATAAGACGTTGCGCTGTAAAAATGTTCAGCACTTGGTCCCTTCTAAAACTTCCCCTTTCTCTAAGAGAAAACAGATTACATCATAGAGCGAGAGAAGAAAAACTAGATTTGTTATTCAAAGCTTATCAGTTACTTTCAGCTAATTCTAATGACCCAGACAGCATATATTGTTTTGGTACATTGTCTTCTAAACTAACCTAAACAGTGTACTTTGTTGACAAACTGATTTCTAAAATTCTGCACGTACTGTAGCACAGCAGTTACATCCTTGAAATATATTATCTAAAAGCACCAATATATTTTTTTCAAAGCTCTCTACATTTTTAAGAATCAGTTTACTTATTAGATTTCCACTTCAGACATCAGGTACTACTGTTGTATTTATGAAAAAGAAACAAAACAAAAAACATACTAACAACTGTGCCATCCTACTCCTTAGTTAATACATTTTATTATTCATAAACAGTTAACATTGTTAGCAAAATATTTTGAATTATATTTAACCCTATTTTTTCTTTAGTTTTGTATTTAACTTTAATTTAATATTATTGATTGCTAATAGTTTATGCTAACACCTAACTTTCTTAATTAGATGTATTTAAAACAGTGAACTAAGTGTAACATACTATTCAGAAATACAATCGAAAATAGTTTTGTGGTGTTTGTATGGATGAAACGTTTCTAAAATGTATAACGTAACAAAATTAAAGACGATTAAAATCTGTAATCTTTCCACTTGTAATGTCATTAGACAGAACAACACGTTTCTGGTTTGTTTTAATTAGTATTAGTTAGTAGTTAGTAGTTTTAATTTAATTAGTATTGCAATTCGCACTGATTCCCTTGCGAAGATATGGACTTAAGAATATTCGTGCCTGGTCAAAAAATGGCATTAAGCACTTAAAATTAATATGGTTAATAATAGTAAACTGTAACATGCTGTAACAAGATCGGTTAAACTGCGAAGAAAATGCTTTCAGAGGAAATGTTTCAGGTGTGAAGAACATAGATCTCCAATGCAATTTCAACCAAACCTGTTCGCACACACCCTGCCCCCACTACCATTAGAATATACACAAAGCACTGAAATCTTTCGAGCTAATGATCAGGTGACCCGAGAGAGAGCGAGAGAAACACCAAGGGGTGCGGAACCAGGGAACTATTTACATGGAAAACGGGCGATCTCCCCAGACTGTCCGCCCGTTTCACTGTTACCTGGATACCTCTTTATTTAGAACTCACTAACACTGATTTTTAGTTTCGAAGGATTCAAGTAGGGTTTTAGATGAAAGGCAGCGACCTTAATCAAGCCCAAATCATAATTGAACCCATTCAGAGCCTACATTACATTTTAGCGTTTCATTCTGAGCAGAAGACCCTCACACCTGAAGAAGGCTTGCGTTTTCTCTCTTCTCTTTTAAGCATGTGTACAATGTGTAATACAATTACAATGTGTAATTACAATGCGAATCGTATGAGGGTGGGGGGGAGGTGTCTTTCGCTGGAAATCTCGCCTGCTTCTACTTTACGAGTACAACCCCCTCTCTGCCGGAGTGCTGGCTGTGACGAATTAAACCGGTTTCACAGGTTTCAATCACAGACCATGTGACATGGGAGTCAGGAAACTAACACACAGCGCCACCAGATTTGATAACACTATAAAAACGCTATAAAATAATGTGACTAGGCACAGAACAAGTTTACAGCACAGTACAATAATAAATGCTGACCATGACTTTAGAAGCATAAATTGCCTTACACTCAATTTAAACACAAGCTGTCTTTAGCCCTCTAAGCTGGTTCATACAGAAATGTAGAGATCCAGGCTCAGAACACGCAGCTTCATTAGCGAATACATATGCAGACATATGCAGACGTTTTACAGAGGATGGATTTTTAGAAACATCCCATCAGTGACATCACTGAAGTCAACTCCTAGGTACTGTAACTGTCGTGTGGATAGTTTCACAAGAATCAGACAAAGGTTTAAGCATCGCTTGTTCTAGATAAAACTGCAAAAAAAACAACAACAACCCATAATGTACTTCTTTGCAGCTCTGTTTGCCCAAATCATATATTCACAACGTGAAATCTAGAAAATAATATTACGTAACCAAAATCCGCAATATGAAAACAGAACCTTTGTAATTGTTGATGGATGATGTACTCGTAACATTTTTTCAAGACGAACTACAACATTTAAAAAATGACTTGTATGTACTTGATATCTCTAATCAATCCACGGGTCCCTGCACAAAACGAAACTAAAACGCATACCGTTTCGCGCTTCTTATTAGTTGCTCAAAAGTAATTTGACCGTATGAAATGTATAATATAAACCTAGAAACATATACGTGAGCAGTACTTAAGCACTGTAGTATCGGTGTTAAGACATACCTCTCAAATACTGTAAATCAAGTTAAAAATATCTCAAGACCGATTCTGGTCATAATGAAACCATGTTTCGTGTATGTTTTCTTTAAAGTACCGAGACCAGCCATATACTGTATGTTTATGTTCCAAAATTAATATCGTTTATGGCCTTCACACGCGTTGCAGTATGCTCCTATTCTTTTTATCCTCAGCTACTAAGATTTCCCTTCAGTGGTAAAATTAGATATGAATATTCAATACTTAAACGGGCACAGTTAAGACATTAAATATACATATACATACTGTATACAGTACAGTTTTCATACGGTAATATGTTTATGTTCCTAAATCAATCTCTTTTATGAGCATGTGAAAGGCATGGTGAATCGATTCTCAAAAATTACTGTACTTTGCATGATTGGAAACAAATGCGTGATTGCGAAATGCTGTGGTGTTACTTTTACAAAGACGGTCAATGAAAAAAAGAATGTTGACCAGGGCAATACTTTGAGTTTACACTTACAGCTTGTCCAAGGTCATTCATTATTAATACTATTAGTAATATCTTCGTTAAAGACTTTGATGGCCACAGCTCAAACATGAGAGGTTGAGCTTTATTAGCTCCACCTTGCGGAAATTCCGGATACTATTATTTTGCTTGTCGTATTATAGGAGAATTTACGGCAACTCGCGGTATTTACCGGTAGCTTGCGGTAGACTGCGTACAGCGTACCGCAAAATAATGCAGTATCACCCGCGCATTTTGAATGGCTGCATCTGTAGGCTGCCAAAAGTCTCCGAAACCAAATTTTGATAGCAGAAAATTCTCACTCGTCCAGAAGTTCCCTTGGGACCCAACATCCAGCACAGAGTGGTAAAAAAGCGTCTTTTTTGTAGACCCTTGCAGCGTGCATTGGTGGTTCAGTGGTAGAATTCTCGCCTGCCACGCGGGAGGCCCGGGTTCGATTCCCGGCCAATGCAGTGGCTTTTGCAGCGAGCAGCTCCATCACTTGCATCCCCTTTCAACTCGCAACTGAAAACCCACTGAAGCTTAGAAGCTGTGAGCCAGGTCAGTACCCGGATGAGGGTGAACTACAGGGAAAAGCAAAGCTCACAGCTGGAAGCGGTGTTAATGGAGCCAGCGGTGGGGCGCTCACCCTGAGGTCTGTGCGGGTCCCAATGCCCCAGTATAGTGACGGAGACGCTGTGTGGTAAAAAGGCGCCGTCTTTTGGATGAGATGTAAAACCGAGGTCATAGCTCTCTGTGGTCATTAAAAGTGACCACCAAAACCTTTGACAAAAGCTCTTGGTAATTGATGGTCTTCAGTAATGCTTCTCCTTTAGGTACATTTGAAATCAGCTGAAAAATGCTGTGAAATGGGGGGGCACTTCAGGCCAGTGTAGGATTTGGGTTACAAGAACCATTAAACAGCACGAGAAAGCCCGTACACTGAATCGCAGGGCTTTCTATTCAAAAAAGGACAAAAGAAACTTCCCTGAATTCCATTTTTTGCAGCACAGAGAGTACAGTCGGCTTGAGGCCTGTTAGCTCAGTTGGTTAGAGCGTGGTGCTAATAACGCCAAGGTCATGGGTTCAATCCCCGTTCGGGCCAGGCAGTCTTCTCCTGTCTTGCCAAAACCCGTTGCTTGCTTGCTGTGGTGAGATTGGGGGTAATGCAAAGACGCCACATACTGCCGACAGACAAGAGTGTTGTGGGAGAAGAGAGAAGTGATTGAAGAGTGTCCTAGGTGGAGCCAAGATGAAGTGTCACAATTGCATAGAGGAGGATTTCAAATGTTTAAGATGGTAAAAATAACCGGAAGTGATCCCCCAGTCCGGCGCAGTCTGATGTACTTCTGTCATATAAAGTGAAACTAGATGTCGAACTGGAGCCTCACCATTTGCATAAGTGAGGCTCCAGTTATACATCTAGTTTCACTTTAAATGACAAAACTGAAGAGACTTAAAAGAGCTGGAGAGGATTTCTTACAACTTTTGAGCCAGCACAGTTTTCGAAAACGTTTTCTTCACGCTGCACTATACAACACAGACAGCCAAGAGTCTCCAAAACAAAACGAATTGACAGATAGGAGAAAAGTCCCACTCGTCCTAAAGTTCCCAAAATCCAGCACTGAGCGTAAACAAAGTGTTCAAGTAGCGTGGGAATGCTACCCCTAATGCTAGCTGGAGTTTGAGCGTCTGGTTCAGAGTTTGCTCAAGAGTTTACCTTTCACAGATGCGCAAAGATGAATGTTGAGGGTGCACGCTTCAAGGCGCCTTACAGTGCAGGGAGTGATTAGAGACGATTCGTGACGTGTGCTCGTTCCCATATACCGTACGCCCCGGGTTGCAGTGCTAGGATGACGTCCAATACCGCTTCAGCACGTAACGGCATTATATTCAAGTGCAGGACATGAGGGTTTTATTTTGTTCGTTTTGTTCTGCTCTGCTTTGCTTTGTTTTGCTTTCCATGGCGTTTGTAAGAGCGTCAATAAAAAGGCGATTCCTGCGTCTAACACGAATGTAAGAGCTATTTCAAGTGCGGCTTCTAAAATGCTTGTAGACTTTTGTCTGTTGTTGATTGTGTTTTTGTGTCTAACAAAGTGCCTTTTTCCTGTCCAGACGGGGAGACTTTATCATTCCCATATGAAGCAACCCTTAAGTCCTCTGAGGCGTGTCTGTCTGCAAGGTTTATATTTTGGAAAGGTTTTTTTTTTTAACGGAGAACGACTTTGAAAAAGATTTCCGCCGGCGTCTCGCGATCCGTGTGAGATTGTAGCAAGAACATGGTGCGGCTTCTTAAATGCTTGTGGACATTTGTCTGTTGTTGATTGTTTCTTTGTGTCTAACAAAGTGCCATTTTCCTGTCCGGACGGGGAGACTTTATCATTCCCACATGAAGCCACCCTTAAGTCCTCTGAGGCGTGTCTGTCTGCAAGGCTTGTATTTTGGAAAGGTTTTTTTTTTAATGGAGAACGACTTTGAAAAAGGTTTCCGCCGGCGTCTCGCGATCCATGTGAGATTGTAGCAAGAACGCAGCAACGGCGGCGCTCGCTGTAGTCGTGGCCGAGTGGTTAAGACGATGAACTAGAAATCCATTGGGGTCTCCCCGGGCAGGTTCGAATCCTGCCGACTACGGTGTCCTCCTCACGTCGTTGTGTGCCGGCGCAAGCAAGGAAAAGTGCCTTTCTGCTTTTCCTGGTGGTTTTAAAACGCGAGATCGCTTGTACCCGCTGCCTTGGAAAGAAATGTCTACATGTTTACTTGCACATTGTCTATTGTTTGTTTGTACATTGTCTTGATGCACTGTTTGCACTTTGTCTTGTTTTTTACACTTGTTTTACAATCGAGAGACCTTCTGTAAGTAAGAATTCCATTGTACCAGTACCGGTTACATATGGCAATAAAGTTCAAGTTCAAATGCTTCAGCGTCCGCAAACGGCATTTTGCAGCTGGAAGCAGATGGCGACGCTTTTTGCGGTCGCGTGTCTTGTGCCCCATTTCCGGCCTTTAACATCGAATCAATAAAGCTGTTAGAACCGACACCATAGGTGCTTTTCTTACAACTTTTGATCTGACTCAGTTTCGGAATGCAATTCCTGAACACTGCGAGAGACAACCTACAGATGCAGCCATTCAAAATGAGCGGTAAAAACCCGTGGTACAGTAACCAACCCGCAGGGCACCGTAGGGCACCGCGGTAAGTGATTGGCTGGCCAAAATGACCGACAGGGGCACTCGTGGTGCATTGGTTGGTAGTGAAAAGATTTAATCATCTAATGTCTTTACTGTGCACATTTCAATCTGCTTAGTTTTGAATATTTATATGGAATTGTACCACTAAAGGGAAATTTTAGTAGCTGAGCATAAAAAGAAGAGGAGCATAACGCATCTGAAGGTCATAAACGATATTAATTTAGGAACATAAACATTACTGTATGTACATAAACTGTACTGTGTATGGCTGGTCTTGATAGTTTAAAGAAAAAATACACACCAGTCTTCCATTTCTCCCTAAACATTTTAAGCATGAAAGTTGTATGAAACGGTACCCAAATATGTGATTGCTGTATAGAATGAATTTTAATTTTTAAAAATTATTTAACACGAAAATTAAGCTGTTTACATCTTCCGCCTGAGAACAGTCACCCGTTGCTACCCAACGCAGAAACACAGCCACTAACTAGCAAAGAGAGGATATTAGCTAGCTAATATGATAAAGAAATAAATGATTATTGTGTTTATTTCTTTTGCACAATATTTGAACATTTCCATCGATTGTACAAGCACTTGGAAACTGTCCAATCCCTAGTTCATCAAGCATTTACCGGTCTGGTGCCGGTCTGTGTCTTCTAGGATATAATGCCAGCAAACTCTTGTTTTTATGTCCACTATAACTACGCTGGGCAAACGTTCCGAGTTCAAATTCTTCCAGCACGGGGGTACCTTTAAAGCGGAGACGACGGCACCGAAATTTTTTGGCGCGCCTTCTCTTTAAAGCCCTGGCCAAATATGAAGACAGTACGTACAGTTATAATTCAAACGGAATTAAAAACTACACATCCCAGTTACCATGGTGGTGCTTGTGATCATTGCGTTTAACCAACGAAACAGGGCGAAAAATCAGTCACATGACTTTGGGGCAGAGTTTCGAAAGCTTAACCTATCAGCAACAAAGCGAAATTTACACGATAGGCTACCTCAAACTGTCAGTTACACGACTGTGTATGTCGCTTAAGCCACTCCTATTTGGCATTTTAGTTATGGAGGCGAGAAGACGCCCCCTCTCTGGGTGTCTGATTTGCCGCCATCTTTAACTGTTCGGTGTCCGAATCGGAGTAGCTACGCGTACGAAATAAAGTTAATCCCAACTACAAAACATATATTTTTGTGGTAAGAGGGCGCAAAACATCAGTATTTACTGCTATTAATTACTGTACGATTTATAGTTGAAATCTGAGCCTAGATATAAAGTTAGATATAAAGTTAAAATCTCGACAAAGCAATGTAGGAAATACAGAGAAAATAAATCCTTTCTGACATCTAAAATCAGTTTCGATCAAGGTCTCTAAAACGAACAAGAAAAAGAGGATTTTCGGAGGGCAATTACGCTGTGTTTATATAGAATAACTGATTTATGAGCAATCTAATTTCTTGTTCGTTTAAAACAGTGAAATGTCAGCTGCAAAAGATCGCACCAGAAACAGCACTCTCTCTGCCTGTCATAGACGTTCAGGAAAGGCTGAATGAAGTCATGTCAAGTACAATAATTCGGTGATCAATAATAACAGTTGTAGGACAGTATACAGATGCAGCCATTCAAAATGAGTGAGGTATTTCGCGGCATACCCCGGTGGGCATGTCGCAGTATCACGCAGTATGACGCATTTAACGTGGTGTCACGTGGTTAACTATCCGGCGTCGCCTTGTAAAACCGCCAGGGGGAGCTTAACCTCTCATGTACAGCATTTGAGCCTTTAATTTTGAACTGTGTATTACAGCATGTTAATCATCAGTCATTAAAATGTTGGTATATTTTATGAAAGCAAGATTGCTCAGTTGGACAAAAGTACACAACCTACCTTTATCAGAAATATTTATGCATCAAAGCCTTTACTGAAGATATTACTAATAGTATTAATAATGGATGACTTTGGACAAGCTGTATACTCAAAGTATAATTTCTTTAGCACATTTGTACAAGCACTAGGAATCTGTCAAAGCCATACTTTGTCAGGCATTTTGTTTTACTTCAACGGGCATAAAAACTTCCTTGCTTTTAACAGGGCGTTTCATAATTTCTAACTACGAAAATGATTTAAAATGCGACACCTATCATTCAACTAGAGCTTAAAATATCACAAGGATCCTCAAGAGCACAGCAAAGAGTGTATTAAAAGACACTTGTATTTATCAACGCTTTCTTTTCCGTATACCAGATTTTATGGAACCACTTCAGAGGGGTGTCAGCCAGTCAGATTCCAGGAATCGGCACTTTAAAGGAAAAATACACACCAGTATTCCATTTCTCCCTAACGATTTTAAGCATCGAAGTATTTAACTAGCATGTGAAATAGCGTGTGAAAAAGTGGTAGTTTTAAGCTTTTCTGCTAATATAATATGGAATCGCGTATCTAAAGAATTTAATAACAGTATTCGTGTGCTGCGACAGGGCTGTGTAGGGCTGTTTCGCCTGCCTGTTCATGCGTGCTATCTTGTAGCTGACTGGTCTAGGTGAGTGACTACCAGCTAGCAGGTTGTGTGTTCAAATCCAGCTGGTGCTAGACTTTTCTTTTAACAAACATTTCTTCGAAAAAATAGAATAGCGATATTATGGACAATCAATTGACTTTTATATTTCAAAATATCGCAACATGATTGATATTTGCGATATTTTGAACATATCTTCCCTTCTGACAGTGGTTCCTGCTTCTATTGTGTGTGTGTGTGCAACAGAGTAAATTTTTATAGAGAAATGGAGGCTGGACAGTATGCGTTACAATATAAACATTTATATTGATTTAAATCGTGTTCTGATTTAAATCGCAAACGCGTGTTTAATTATATGTGTTTTTTAATCATAATCAGGCTAATGCAACATAAATTGATACAGTATCTTTGTCTTCTTAGTATCTTAATAAACTTTCAGCATAGCTTTCTACCCATCAAGATTTATATTTCTTGGGATTTTGGGATCAAATGTGGAAGGATTAGATTATAATCGTTTTTATTTGTCAAATACGTGATTGTATTTCTGAATGTTATGTGACACCTACAGTAGTTCACTGCTTTAAATACATCGAATTAAGAAAGTTATGTGTAGCACTTTAGAACTTTTTTCTGAACCAGGGAAAATCTGATCATGTTTCTCTATAACAATAATAAAAAACTTTATTTTACATATCGCCTTTAAAAGTGGCATCTCAAAGCAATACAGTAGATCGAAAAACAGTTAAAAGGGACCAAATTAAATACCAGACAATCGCAAACGCGTTTTCAATAAAATTATTTTATTCATTCAGCAGTTTGTGAGAGGGACATCCAGCAGGGAGAGACACACACACCGGTTTTCATTGACAAAATTGTTTTTTTTCAATTCCTCTTGTCTAACAGGAATGTTTTGTTTGTGGACAGACTTTTAGACAAGAGGAAAAGACCGCCTCCTCCTACGAAGCATTAATCGCGTATCTAAGGAAAATTGCAGTATACCTTTGTTCATGCACATCATTATACAGTACAGTATCTCAATTTGTATTTCGATTAAAAAAAATCGTTTGCCCAGCCACTACTGTTGTTATTGTTTTTATCCTGTAAAGCGTTTCCTTTTTCTGCGTTTTCCATTTCCTTTTTCTGATCACTCGCTTTCTGGATACACATCTCACCTGTCCTGTTCTTTGTTTTCCTGGTTTGCTGATTATGCCTGCTGCGGTCCACTCCTACCCTCACACCTAAAGAATACTATTTTAAATTTCTTGGCGCAGTTCATTAACCCTTGTATGTGCTGTCTGCGCCGAAAATGCAATTAAAAAAAAGTCAAAAAACGCGCTCAAAATACAATTTATAGCTTAATAAGATACACTCCACAGGCAAAATTAAAGACGATTAAAATCTGTAATCTTTCCACTTGTACTGTGAGTCATCGGACAGTTTCTGCTTTGTGTAAGGATGGTGAGAAAGCTGTGCTCAATGTATTTAAGGGAATTAAAAGTTAAAGGAGATGCTTCATATTGCTTGACTAATTTTAAAAACCAAGTTATAAATGCAGACGCTCCCTCGGTGCCGCGCCGGGTGTAAATATCAAAGTATACATTCCCAACAAGAATTGTACCCATCTGTCATGCAAATAAAACACCTTGAATTGAATTGAATTGAGGGAGAGAGGGGGGTAGTGGGACAGAGATACTGTAGACAGACTCAAGGCAAATAAAATACTTATGGGTACGCAGGCATTCACGACAGCAACATACGAAACGTTTGCACGTACTGTATAGTTAAGTTATTACTTGGTTTTCAAAATGCAACGAAATACAATATTGTTGTTGCTGCTGTTCTGGTTGTTTTTATCCCGTAAAGCGTTTTGAGAAGCCACCTTTAAAGGCGATATATACTGTAAAACCGCTGATTCTTATGGAATGTGTTCCGCAGGAGATTCAAATTTTTATTTATTTATTTTTTAATCACGTATCTTAGGAAATCTCAGTATAACTTTGTTCATGAACAGTGGCATGTTACATTATCATTCGTTTTTTAACAAGGCTCGCCAGCTAATGTGAATCGAAACCTGTCTTGCTAGCTTTTAAAGTCGTGCATGTGTAAACTGTACTAGAGGGCATGCAAGTTACTCTGCCCCTTTCAGCTGCAGGGAGTCCCTCTGCTGCAACACACAGCAGACAGAACGGGAGACTATTGCCTTTCATATCTGACTCCAGTGAAGTAAAAGGGGTGTCTAAAGGGGTGATTTCAGACCACATTCTAGTTACTTTATTTTGTTTACTTTTAACATTTTTGTAATTTACAGTAGATGTCACAATAGAAGCCCGAAGCCTATTATACTCAGTCTAGCCTTGGATCCTCTGAGTCCCATGACTCAGTCTTGTCTGCTTTCCTAGAATAAAACCAGTTAAGTCTTGTGTACTATGCAATTTATATTTTCCGATTCCATGCATTCCCTTAATGTTTAGAGTTTACTATATTCTCCAGACTCAAACACATAAGTACTAATAGCTCTGTCCCTTTAGGAGACTCTTTGCAGTACTGTGTCCCACTACCCCCATGAATTCTTTAGGTTGGGTCTAATATTTTTCAGTAATATACTGAATGGGATACAAAATGCTGTCAGGCAGGTAACAGAAAAGAGAAAAATATAAATATTTCCATTTTACAGACGTTCACACATTTATAACATTTTGGCTCAATAAAAAGCTAACCCAATAATTAAATGTGATAAAGTATAGTTTGGATGTTTATACATTCATGTTAATCGTATTCTTGATTTATTTCATGTTTCATTTGCTAACTTAGAGCATATTGTGCAATGAAGAATAAAATAGCTGCATGACAAGTGACTTCCTTCTCTCAGTGGAAATTAAAAGGTAGCCTGATAAATTATAATAAGACAGTAAGAAAGGTTCCAATCAGGAGGAGACAATTCTTTCCATTTTTTTGTTTGATTGCTGGTAGCAAACTGATCTGAGGATCTACTCCAGCTCTTTCTCTTTTTATCATACAGTAAATCTTATTTTCTTGCTTTCTGAAACACAATATAACAAAAAATAACCTCACAAACTCAAAGAAAAAATCCTTGCTCCCCCCCCTTCCCTTGGCAGTACTTCCTCCCATGCTTTTAACTAAGGGCATCTAAAATACTGTCAAACAGCTACAATGGTATCTCTATACAAGGCTTTGACTGTGTCAATCACAGCACCTACCATTCCCTTACCAGCAACAACATGGATTCTAACACTCAGACATTAAAAAATGTCAGGCCAAGAGAGAAAATACCGAGCTTTACAACATGCGGTACCAGTAACATTTTACCCACAGTAGACTCACCAACCAGATGTGTTTCAGTTTCTGTGATAAGCCTAGATTAATCATATCCTCTCCTCTAGTAGGAGCACCAAGTGTAAACATGTAACGCCCCTATTAAAAATAATGGCAAAACAGAAGTTCACTCTTTCTAGAACATACCTTCCTATGGACACTCCTAAAATGTATAAAATAGTGTCCACAGCATCTCATAATAGAGGCAAATGGGGAACTTCAAACTCATTTCATACAATGCCATCCATGAGGGGTTAAATACACCCTGAGAGAAATTAATTTCTGGATAATTCAACGGCTGTGATTTCTGGAATATGTATTATCCCAAATATTTTCAAAAGAAATTGAATCATTTCAATGAATCTGTGCCATTCAAGTACCTGCTCCAGACAGTAACCACTGCTAAGGGTTTATATGAAGCTTGCATTAAAAGACTTTAAAAAAAATGTCATGTTCCCATAAAAAAGTCATGCCTTGGAGTATAGACCCCCAAAGGAATGCCATAGACTCAAACTGCAAAATAAACACATACAGAAAGAAAGTATTTGTATTGTGATTGCAAATCCTGGTATGAGTGATTGGTATGACTTTCCTCATTACAAATCTCTTATTAGAATTTAAATTTCTCTGTAACTCCAGGTCAGAACAGAGAAAATGTAACTGCCTTAAGGAGTTTACAATTATGAAAAATAGAAGGATAAGCATGATACGTATGTCTTCTGTCATTTTCTAAGTCATGTTACTGAGCACCAAATCTTATTGAGAATATGAATCCATTTAAGGTTTATACCATTAAAGTAAAGGTTTATTCCATGCTGAAAATGTTTGTACCAGACTTTTTTGAGCCCTGTTTAATTGTGTCTGAAGTCTGATGTTGTAAATTTTATTGTTAAAAAGATCCATGAAAATGTCACTACTAAAGTTAGCTGGTACTGTTGGTATTGTAAGTGGCAAGTAGAGCTCATATTTTAGATTTTGTGTAGTTGCTAGCTTTGAACTGTGTGTTGGATGCACATGAATTGAAGGAATGGGCAAACATAGCTGATGCGGATCCACAGAGCCAGCATATTAAGATGTTTATAATTAGAGGCAATTTGTTTAAATAACTAGGTATGGATACTGATGTGCAAGAGAGGTGGAAAGGCTGTTTCCTTAAGCCAGCCCTATAAAATGTTTTATTCTCAGTGAGATGCTGCCATTTCATAGTGGGTTTCTAACACTGTGTATAGTTCCATCCACACAGTGCCTTTACTTCCATCCATTTCTAATCTCTTTATCCAGTACAGAGGATTTGGAGCCTATCCCAGTAAGCGACGGACACAAGGCAGAATACACCCTGGACATAGCGCCAGTCCATCACAGGACAGACAGACACAAACACACACACACCAGGGCCAGTTTAAATCTAACCTCAGAACCTTTCTTTTCAGAAGACTTAGTGTCTGTATCTGCTTCATTTTCTAATTTTGGTAGCACCTCTAACTGCTTGTCTTTCTTATATGCATTTACTTTGTAATCTGTGGTCCTTTTATCTGTTTTTACATCTACTGTATTGCTTTGAGATGCCACCTTTAATGGTGATATATCAAATAAAGTTTTTTATTATTGTTATAGGGAAACATGATCAGATTTAAAAAGATCTAAAGTATACTAGTTTGTCACTCTTCTCATTCCCTTTGCTAAATGACTTTTCATACTAGTCTGATCAATCTAACTGCCAGTTTTCTGTGCTTTCTCTATCCTGCTAGATTTGCAATTATTCTGAAAATTTTCATCTTGAAATAACTCATTTCTAAATACCTTTTTCACTGTTAACATCTTGCAGCAACTCTGCGACAAAATATACACTCTGACAGTTCATCCTGCTACCAACATTAAATAAAACAAATCTTAAGATTTCTAGATTTATGTCTTTATTTAGTGGTTTCATTAGTGACAAAGGCTAAACTTTCTTGGAAAAATGTCTTTTATGTGTTGCGGAAAAAACTGACTCGCTTTAACAAAATATGTTTACAAATCCTTTCACCTGGCATTTTCGTAGTTAGAAATTATGGAACGCTCTGTTAAAAGCAAGGGAGTTTTTATGTCCGTTGCAGTTCTTTTGCAACATGAATATAATTATATTAATTTCTTGAGATATGCGATTCCATATTATATTCCCTTTTAATCAAATTCTAAAAGTATGCTTGTTGACTCCGGTATCGCGTTAGTTAAAGACTTCGATGCTTAAAATGTTTAGGGAGAAATGGAATACCGGTGTGTATTTTTTTCTTTAAAGTACCGAGACCAGCCATATACTGTATGTTTAAGTTCCAAAATTAATATCGTTTATGGACTTCACACGCGTTGCAGTATGCTCCTATTCTTTTTATGCTCAGGCACTAAGATCTCCCTTCTGCTTTGTGTAAGGATGGTATCAAAAGCAATCTTAAGTGATGAGAAAGCTGTGCTCAATGTATTTAAGGGACTTAAACGTAAAAGGAGATGCTTCATATTGCTTGACTAATTTTAAAAACTAAGTTATAAATGCAGACGCTCCCTCAGTGCGCTCCTCTGGTGCGCCGGCTCTTACACAGTGCCTGTCTGCCGAAAGCATTACAACATACATACCCAACACTGCTTGTACCCATCTGTCATGCAAATAAAACACCTTGAATTGAATTGAATTGAGGGGAGAGGGGGGGAATACTAAAGACAATACTGGCTCAATACCAATACGGGCTTTGACGTGCTAATGCGTTGGTTTAACAGTCCGGGTGTGGCAGGCTTCCAATGTCGACTCGACTCGATTGGAAGACAATGAACGTATTTTAGCCCTAAATAAATTAATAGCAAACATGGTTTACATAAAATACATTTTTCCAAGAAAGTTTATAATAATACGATCTATAGTTGAAATCTGAGCCTACTTTAAAAATAAAGGAAAAGCATTTTCAGAGAGCAATCACGCTGTGTTTATGTAGAAAAAGCGATTAGGTTTATGAGCAATCTAATTACCTATTCGCATAAAACGCTATATAAAATAAAGTTTATTTAGAGATGAATGATCAGTGTCGCAGTTTAAATAATGGGAGTCAGGAAACTAACACACAATTAAATTTGCCTGTGGAGTGTATCTTATTAAGCTATAAATTGTATTTTGAGTGCGTTTTTTGACTTTTTTTTAATTGCATTTTCGGCGCGGACAGCACATACAAGGGTTAATGAACTGCGCCAAGAAATTTAAAATAGTATTCTTTAGGTGTGAGGGTAGGAGTGGACCGCAGCAGGCATAATCAGCAAACCAGGAAAACAAAGAACAGGACAGGTGAGATGTGTATCCAGAAAGCGAGTGATCAGAAAAAGGAAATGGAAAACGCAGAAAAAGGAAACGCTTTACAGGATAAAAACAATAACAACAGTAGTGGCTGGGCAAACGATTTTTTTTAATCGAAATACAAATTGAGATACTGTACTGTATAATGATGTGCATGAACAAAGGTATACTGCAATTTTCCTTAGATACGCGATTAATGCTTCATAGGAGGAGGCGGTCTTTTCCTCTTGTCTAACAGTCTGTCCACAAACAAAACATTCCTGTTAGACAAGAGGAATTGAAAAAAAACAATTTTGTCAATGAAAACCGGTGTGTGTGTCTCTCCCTGCTGGATGTCCCTCTCACAAACTGCTGAATGAATAAAATAATTTTATTGAAAACGCGTTTGCGATTGTCTGGTATTTAATTTGGTCCCTTTTAACTGTTTTTCGATCTACTGTATTGCTTTGAGATGCCACTTTTAAAGGCGATATGTAAAATAAAGTTTTTTATTATTGTTATAGAGAAACATGATCAGATTTTCCCTGGTTCAGAAAAAAGTTCTAAAGTGCTACACATAACTTTCTTAATTCGATGTATTTAAAGCAGTGAACTACTGTAGGTGTCACATAACATTCAGAAATACAATCACGTATTTGACAAATAAAAACGATTATAATCTAATCCTTCCACATTTGATCCCAAAATCCCAAGAAATATAAATCTTGACGGGTAGAAAGCTATGCTGAAAGTTTATTAAGATACTTAGAAGACAAAGATACTGTATCAATTTATGTTGCATTAGCCTGATTATGATTAAAAAACACATATAATTAAACACGCGTTTGCGATTTAAATCAGAACACGATTTAAATCAATATAAATGTTTATATTGTAACGCATACTGTCCAGCCTCCATTTCTCTATAAAAATTTACTCTGTTGCACACACACACACAATAGAAGCAGGAGCCACTGTCAGAAGGGAAGATATGTTCAAAATATCGCAAATATCGATCATGTTGCGATAGTTTGAAATATAAAAGTCAATTGATTGTCCATAATATCGCTATTCTATTTTTTCGAAGAAATGTTTGTTAAAAGAAAAGTCTAGCACCAGCTGGATTCGAACACACAACCTGCCCGCTGGTAGTCACGCACCTAGACCAGTCGGCTACAAGACAGCACGCATGAACAGGCAGGCGAAACAGCCCTACACAGCCCTGTCGCAGCACACGAATACCGTTATTAAATTCTTTAGATACGCGATTCCATATTATATTAGCAGAAAAGCTTAAAACTACCACTTTTTCACACGCTATTTCACATGCTAGTTAAATACTTCGATGCTTAAAATCGTTAGGGAGAAATGGAATACTGGTGTGTATTTTTTTCTTTAAAGTACCAAGAAAAGCTATATACTGTATGTCTATGTTCCAAAATTAATATCATTTATGGCCTTCACACGCGTTACAGTATGCTCCTATTCTTTTTATGCTCAGCTACTAAGATTTCCCTTCAGTGGTAAAATTCAATATCTACAACGGGCACAGCAAAGACGTTTACTGTACTGTAAGTCTTTCTACGACAAACCAACGTACCACGAGTGCCCCTGTTGGTCAACCAATCACGTACTGCGGTGCCACGCGTCATCTTGCGTCACACTGAGCGACGCCACCTGCGGTACGTGTCTGTAACGCGCACTTTGAATGGCTGCATCTGTATAAGGAGGATAAGGATTTTGAAGTTGACTCGAAATCTGATAGGTAACCAGTGCAAGGACTTGAAAACAGGTGTAATGCATCCCTGATAGGATTCTTGCTGTCATATTCTGAACATATTGAAGATTGCTCAGTGTGGATTTAATTTCACCAGTGAACAGGATGTGCATTTATTAATTCTAGAAAAAAAGCCTTTCTTGATTTCTCTAGTTCCCTTTAAAATAAACTATTATTCCACAATGCAGAGTATTACATGGCCAGTATTTACACATGATATTTGTGATTTAAAGAAATTAACACAAGCAGCTTTTGGAGATTTAAGTGTTGGCTGAGTTATTGCAGGATAAAAGACTAGAGATGTTGGCAAGAAGAAGATAATTTGGGGAAAGCTGAGGAATACACTTATAACAAGAACACTTCCTAATGGGGTTAGGCATACTTTTGATGAAGATGATGAAGTTAACAGACTATATGTTTACATAGATACTGAAATAAGGATTGTATTTTAGATTATGTGTAGTTGCTGGCATTGAACTGTGTGTTGGATGCACATGAATTGAAGGAATGGGCAAACATAGCTGATGCGGATCCACAGAGCCAGCACATTAAGATGTTTATAATTAGAGGCAATTTGTTTAAATAACTAGGTATGGATACTGATGTGCAAGAGAGGTGGAAAGGCTGTTTCCTTAAGCCAGCACTATTAAATATTTTATTCTCAGTGAGATGCTGCCATTTCATCGTGGGTTTCTAACACTGTGTATAGTTCCATCCACACAGTGCCTTTACTTCCATCCATTTCTAATCTCTTTATCCAGTACAGAGGATTTGGAGCCTATCCCAGTAAGCAACGGACCCTGGACATAGCGCCAGTCCATCACAGGACAGACAGACACAAACACACACACACCAGGGCCAGTTTTCCCATAAACCAATTAACTTACCAGTATGTTTCGGAGTGCGAGAGGGAGTCATATCACACATATGGAGAAAAACCATGTAACCCAGAGAGAACATGTAAAACCCCCACACACAGGATTTCAGGAATTGATCCTAGGACCCCAGTACTGCAAGATAGCAATGCTAACCACTTCGCCACCATTATAAATGGATGGGTATCTTAGTTATCTTTCTAGATCACAGGTTTGCATGCATAATTTAATTTTGAAAGCCACTGAGACATGTCATGGAAATATAACTATCAAGGAAGCCACAAGAGAGAGTTCTCACCTGAGTAAGGTCTTTATTTCAATATTGCAATATTGGGAGCCCTGCTACCACTTCGCAAAGTGCAACCAGAGACTCAATTTGTTACAAGCAGAACAGGGTTTTTATAAGACGTTGCGCTGTAAAAAAGTTCAGCACTTGGTCCCTTCTAAAACTTCCCCTTTCTCTAAGAGAAAACAGATTACATCATAGAGCGAGAGAAGAAAAACTAGATTTGTTATTCAAAGCTTATCAGTTACTTTCAGCTAATTCTAATGACCCAGACAGCATATATTGTTTTGGTACATTGTCTTCTAAACTAACCTAAACAGTGTACTTTGTTGACAAACTGATTTCTAAAATTCTGCACGTACTGTAGCACAGCAGTTACATCCTTGAAATATATTATCTAAAAGCGCCAATATATTTTTTTCAAAGCTCTCTACATTTTTAAGAATCAATTTACTTATTAGATTTCCACTTCAGACATCAGGTACTACTGTTGTATTTATGAAAAAGAAACAAAACAAAAAACATACTAACAACTGTGCCATCCTACTCCTTAGTTAATACATTTTATTATTCATAAACAGTTAACATTGTTAGCAAAATATTTTGAATTATATTTAACCCTATTTTTTCTTTAGTTTTGTATTTAACTTTAATTTAATATTATTGATTGCTAATAGTTTATGCTAACACCTAACTTTCTTAATTAGATGTATTTAAAACAGTGAACTAAGTGTAACATACTATTCAGAAATACAATCGAAAATAGTTTTGTGGTGTTTGTATGGATGAAACGTTTCTAAAATGTATAACGTAACAAAATTAAAGACGATTAAAATCTGTAATCTTTCCACTTGTAATGTCATTAGACAGAACAACACGTTTCTGGTTTGTTTTAATTAGTATTAGTTAGTAGTTAGTAGTTTTAATTTAATTAGTATTGCAATTCGCACTGATTCCCTTGCGAAGATATGGACTTAAGAATATTCGTGCCTGGTCAAAAAATGGCATTAAGCACTTAAAATTAATATGGTTAATAATAGTAAACTGTAACATGCTGTAACAAGATCGGTTAAACAGCGAAGAAAATGCTTTCAGAGGAAATGTTTCAGGTGTGAAGAACATAGATCTCCAATGCAATTTCAACCAAACCTGTTCGCACACACCCTGCCCCCACTACCATTAGAATATACACAAAGCACTGAAATCTTTTGAGCTAATGATCAGGTGACCCGAGAGAGAGCGAGAGAAACACCAAGGGGTGCGGAACCAGGGAACTATTTACATGGAAAACGGGCGATCTCCCCAGACTGTCCGCCCGTTTCACTGTTACCTGGATACCTCTTTATTTAGAACTCACAAACACTGATTTTTAGTTTCGAAGGATTCAAGTAGGGTTTTAGATGAAAGGCAGCGACCTTAATCAAGCCCAAATCATAATTGAACCCATTCAGAGCCTACATTACATTTTAGCGTTTCATTCTGAGCAGAAGACCCTCACACCTGAAGAAGGCTTGCGTTTTCTCTCTTCTCTTTTAAGCATGTGTACAATGTGTAATACAATTACAATGTGTAATTACAATGCGAATCGTATGAGGGTGGGGGGGAGGTGTCTTTCGCTGGAAATCTCGCCTTCTTCTACTTTACGAGCACAACCCCCTCTCTGCCGGAGTGCTGGCTGTGACAAATTAAACCGGTTTCACAGGTTTCAATCACAGACCATGTGACATGGGAGTCAGGAAACTAACACACAGCACCACCGGATTTGATAACACTATAAAAACGCTATAAAATAATGTGACTAGGCACAGAACAAGTTTACAGCACAGTACAATAATAAATGCTGACCATGACTTTAGAAGCATAAATTGCCTTACACTCAATTTAAACACAAGCTGTCTTTAGCCCTCTAAGCTGGTTCATACAGAAATGTAGAGATCCAGGCTCAGAACACACAGCTTCATTAGCGAATACATATGCAGGACAACTAGAGAAGACGTTTTACAGAGGATGGATTTTTAGAAACATCCCATCAGTGACATCACTGAAGTCAACTCCTAGGTACTGTAACTGTCGTGTGGATAGTTTCACAAGAATCAGACAAAGGTTTAAGCATCGCTTGTTCTAGATAAAACTGCAAAAAAAACAACAACAACATAATGTACTTCTTTGCGGCTCTGTTTGCCCAAATCATATATTCACAACGTGAAATCTAGAAAATAATATTACGTAACCAAAATCCGCAATATGAAAACAGAACCTGTGTAATTGTTGATGGATGATGTACTCGTAACATTTTTTCAAGACGAACTACAACATTTAAAAAATGACTTGTATGTACTTGATATCTCTAATCAATCCACGGGTCCCAGCACAAAACGAAACTAAAACGCATACCGTTTTGCGCTTCTTATTAGTTGCTCAAAAGTAATTTGACCGTATGAAATGCATAATATAAACCTAGAAACATATACGTGAGCAGTACTTAAGCACTGTAGTATCGGTGTTAAGACATACTTCTCAAATACTGTAAATCAAGTTAAAAATATCTCAAGACCGATTCTGGTCATAATGAAACCATGTTTCGTGTATGTTTTCTTTAAAGTACCGAGACCAGCCATATACTGTATGTTTATGTTCCAAAATTAATATCGATTATGGCCTTCACACGCGTTGCAGTATGCTCCTATTCTTTTTATCCTCAGCTACTAAGATTTCCCTTCAGTGGTAAAATTAGATATGAATATTCAATACTTAAACGGGCACAGTTAAGACATTAAATATACATATACATACTGTATACAGTACAGTTTTCATATGGTAATATGTTTATGTTCCTAAATCAATCTCTTTTATGAGCATGTGAAAGGCATGGTGAATCGATTCTCAAAAATTACTGTACTTTGCATGATTGGAAACAAATGCGTGATTGCGAAATGCTGTGGTGTTACTTTTACAAAGACGGTCAATGAAAAAAAGAATGTTGACCAGGGCAATACTTTGAGTTTACACTTACAGCTTGTCCAAGGTCATTCATTATTAATACTATTAGTAATATCTTCGTTAAAGACTTTGATGGCCACAGCTCAAACATGAGAGGTTGAGCTTTATTAGCTCCACCTTGCGGAAATTCCGGATACTATTATTTTTCTTGTCGTATTATAGGAGAATTTACGGTAACTCGCGGTATTTACGGGTAGCTTGCGGTAGACTGCGTACAGCGTACCGCAAAATAATGCGGTATCGCCCGCGCATTTTGAATGGCTGCATCTGTAGGCTGCCAAAAGTCTCCGAAACCAAATTTTGATAGCAGAAAATTCTCACTCGTCCAGAAGTTCCCTTGGGACCCAACATCCAGCACAGAGTGGTAAAAAAGCGTCTTTTTTGTAGACCCTTGCAGCGTGCATTGGTGGTTCAGTGGTAGAATTCTCGCCTGCCACGCGGGAGGCCCGGGTTCGATTCCCGGCCAATGCAGTGGCTTTTGCAGCGAGCGGCTCCATCACTTGCATCCCCTTTCAACTCGCAACTGAAAACCCACTGAAGCTTAGAAGCTGTGAGCCAGGTCAGTACCCGGATGAGGGTGACCTACAGGGAAAAGCAAAGCTTACAGCTGGAAGCGGTGTTAATGGAGCCAGCGGTGGGGCGCTCACCCTGAGGTCTGTGCGGGTCCCAATGCCCCAGTATAGTGACGGAGACGCTGTGTGGTAAAAAGGCGCTGTCTTTTGGATGAGATGTAAAACCGAGGTCATAGCTCTCTGTGGTCATTAAAAGTGACCACGAAAAGCTCTTGGTAATTGATGGTCTTCAATAATGCTTCTCCTTTAGGTACATTTGAAATCAGCTGAAAAATGCTGTGAAATGGGGGGGCACTTGAGGCCAGTGTAGGACTTGGGTTACAAGAACCATTAAACAGCACGAGAAAGCCCGTACACTGAATCGCAGGGCTTTCTATTCAAAAAAGGACAAAAGAAACTTCCCTGAATTCCATTTTTTGCAGCACAGAGAGGACAGCGGGCAC